>NC_060193.1:60036098-60046098 GCF_021184085.1 Oncorhynchus gorbuscha
CGTGATGTTGATTTGATGTTGATGTGATGTTGAGGTTATGTTGAGGTTATGTTGAGGTTATGTTGATGTGATGTTGAGGTTATGTTGACATGATGTTGACGTGATGTTGACATGATGTTGAAGTGATGTTGAGGTGATGGTGATGTTGATGTGATGTTGACATGATGTTGAGATGATGGTGACGTGATGTTGAGGTGATGTTGAGGTGATGTTGAGGTGATGTTGAGGTGATTTTGACTTCAGGTCTGTAGCTAGTAGGAGGCCAGTGGTCCACACACAGACGACAGATTGGAAGAGGTCTGACAGCAAAATAAATATGTTGAGAGTTAGAATCCTCTCGTGCTCGGCTTGCTCTTTGATTAACTGAGGATTGCCTCCCAAAACAATCTAGTGTCAGGGACACACTGTGACATGTCGCTATGGCAACGGAGGCAGCTGGGCAGAGCAGGATGCCAGTTAGGAAGCACTTTGATGCCAAGATTGTGCCAGTCTGAGCCCTGGAAAGGGTTGCAACTCAGACCACATCCTTAGAGATTACTGTAGAAAACAAGAATGGATGGATGGAGGGGAATGGATGGATGGATGGAGGGAGGGAGGGATGGAGGGAGGGTAGGATGAAGGAAGGAAGGAAGGAAGGAAGGAAGGAAGGAAGGAAGGAAGGAGGGAGGGAGGGAGGGAGGGAGGGAGGGGGAGGGAGGGATAGAATGGAGGGAGGGATTGAGGAATGGATAGAGGGAGGGTGGGATTGAGGAATGGATAGAGGGAGGGTGGGATTGAGGAATGGATAGAGGGAGGGTGGGATTGAGGAATGGATAGAGGGAGGGTGGGATTGAGGAATGGATAGAGGGAGGGTGGGATTGAGGAATGGATAGAGGGAGGGTGGGATTGAGGAATGGATAGAGGGAGGGTGGGATTGAGGAATGGATAGAGGGAGGGTGGGATTGAGGAATGGATAGAGGGAGGGTGGGATTGAGGAATGGATAGAGGGAGGGTGGGATTGAGGAATGGATAGAGGGAGGGTGGGATTGAGGAATGGATAGAGGGAGGGTGGGATTGAGGAATGGATAGAGGGAGGGTGGGATTGAGGAATGGATAGAGGGAGGGCAGAAGGGTGGATGGCTGTATGAATGAATCCACTAACTGTTCACCAATATCAATTGTCCAGTAATTGATCAACAACAATTCCATCAAATTAGCACTGTGCTGAACCAGTGAAGACAATCAACCACTCTTCCACCTCTCCCTCTCCACCCCTATCCCTCTCTCTCTCCCTCTCCAACCCCTCCACCCCTCTCCCTCTCAATCCCCCACCCCTCTCCCTCTCTCTCTCCCTCTCCAACCCCTCCACCCCTCTCCCTCTCCAACCCCTCCACCCCTCCTCCCTCTCTCTCTCCCTCTCCAACCACTCCACCCCTCTCCCTCTCCAACCCTCCACCCCTCTCCCTCTCCCTTTCAACCCCTCCACCCCTATACCTCTCCCTCTCAACCCCTCCACCCCTCTCCCTCTCAAACCCTCCACCCCTCTCCCTCTCCAACCCTCTCCCTCTCAACCCTTCCACCCCTCTCCCTCTTCCTCTCAACCCTCCACCCCTCTCCCTCTCCAACCCTTCACCCCTCTCCCTCTCAACCCCTCCACCCTTCTCATTCTCCCTCTCCAACCCCTCCACCCCTCTTCCTCTCCACCCCTCTTCCTCTCCACCCCTCTCCCCTCCCTCTCCACCCCTCCCCTCCCTTCTTCCTCTCCACCCCTCCACCCCTCCCTCGCCACCCCTCTTCCTCTCCACCCCTCCCTCTCCAACCCTCCACCCCTCTTCCTCTCCACCCCTCCACCTCTCCTTCTCCCTCTCCACCCCTCCCTCTCCACCCCTCCCTCTCCACCCCACCCTCTCCAACCCTCCACCCCTCTTCCTCTCCACCCCTCCACCTCTCCTTCTCCCTCTCCACCCCTCCCTCTCCACCCCTCCCTCTCCACCGCTCCACCTCTCCTTCTCCACCCTTCCACCTCTCCCCCTCCCTCTCCACCCCTCCACCTCTCCTTCTCCACCCTTCCACCCCTCCACCCCCTCCCTCCCCTCCCCTCTCCTTCTCCACCCCCACCCCTCCACCCCTCCCTCTACCCCTCCACCTCTCCCCCTCCTTCCCCTCCTTCTCCACCCCTCCCTCTCCACCCCTCCCTCTCCACCCCTCCACCTCTCCTTCTCCACCCCTCCCTCTCCCTCTCCCCCTCCCTCTCCACCCCTCCCCCTCTCCCCTCCCTCTCCAACCCTCCACCCCTCCCCCTCTCCCCCTCCCTCTCCACCTCTCCCCCTCCCTCTCCACCCCTCCACCTCTCCTTCTCCACCCCTCCCTCTCCCCCTCCCTCTCTCCCCCTCCCTCTCCACCCCTCCACCTCTCCTTCTCCACCCTTCCACCTCTCCCCCAGCCCTGATGCATGCTGTGGTATTCGGTAACGTGACAGCCATCATCCAGAGGATGTACTCTCGGCGCTCCCTCTACCACACACGTACCAAGGACCTGAAGGACTTTATCCGGGTCCACGGGCTGCCCAAGGCCCTGGAACAACGCATGATGGAGTGCTTCCAGACCACCTGGTCCGTCAACAACGGCATCGACGTCAGCGAGGTGAGCTACCAGGTTTTATGATCTGACCTCAGGCTGTGAACAGGTCAAAGGTTACAATCTGTCTCTGTCATTTTAGGTTACGGCCATACAGAGTTTGTATCCAAAATAGATTTCCTATGGGCCGTTCTGGCTCACACAATGCTAACTTACTTATTAAGGTAGATTTAGCCAATGGTTATTCTACGAGGTTAATACATTGAATGAGAAAGTTTGTGAAAAAGTGAAAAAGTTTACATTTTTTAAACTTTGATGGATAGAATAGTAGACAGATGTGGAATGTGTTCTTTATTCATCTCTCATTTCCTCTCCTCTTCTTTCCTCTTATCTTCTCTCCTCTCCTCTTCTCTCCTCTCCTCTCCTCTCATCTCCTCCCCTTTTCTCTCCTCTCCTCTCCTCTTCTCTCCTATTTTCTTCTCTCCTCCACTCTCTCCTCTCTCTCCTCTCCTCTCTCCTTCCATCTCTTATCTTCTCTCCTCTCCCCCGCTCTCACTCTTCTCTCCTGTCTCGCTCCTCTCCTCTCTCTCCTCCAACTGTCTCTACTTTCCTCCCCTCTTTCCTCTCCTCTCCTCTCCTCTCCTCTCCTCTCCTCTCCTCTCCTCTCCTCTCCTCTCCTCTCCTCTCCTCTCCTCTCCTCTCTCTCCCTCCACTCTCTCCTCTCTCTCCTCTCCTCTCTCCTTCCATCTCTTATCTTCTCTCCTCTCCCCCGCTCTCACTCTTCTCTCCTGTCTCGCTCCTCTCCTCTCTCTCCTCCCCTCTTTTCTCTAACTGTCTCTCCTTTCCTCCCCTCTTTCCTCTCCTCTCTCTCCTCTCCTCTCCTCTCCTCTCCTCTCCTCTCCTCTCCTCTCCTCTCCTCTCCTCTCCTCTCCTCTCCTCCTCTCCTCCTCTCCTCTCCTCTCTCTCCATCTCTTATCTTCTCTCCTTCCATCTCTTATCTTCTCTCCTCTCCCCCTCTCTCACTCTTCTCTCCTGTCTTGCTCCTCTCCTCTCTCTCCTCCCTCTTTCCTCTCTGTCTCTCCTCTCCTCTCCTCCTCTCCTCTCCTCTCCTCTCCTCTCTCTCCTTCCATCTCTTATCTTCTCTCCTCTCCCCCGCTCTCACTCTTCTCTCCTGTCTCGCTCCTCTCCTCTCTCTCCTCCCCTCTTTTCTCTAACTGTCTCTCCTTTCCTCCCCTCTTTCCTCTTCTCCTCTCCTCTCCTCTCCTCTCCTCTCCTCTCCTCTCCTCTCCTCTCCTCTCCTCTCCTCTCCTCTCCTCTCCTCTCCTCTCCTCTCCTCTCTCCTTCCATCTCTTATCTTCTCTCCTCTCCCCCGCTCTCACTCTTCTCTCCTGTCTTGCTCCTCTCCTCTCTCTCCTCCCCTCTTTTCTCTGTCTCTCCTCTCCTCTCCTCTCCTCTCCTCTCCTCTCCTCTCCTCTCCTCTCCTCTCCTCTCCTCTCCTCTCCTCTCCTCTCCTCTCCTCTCCCGTAGCTGTTGAAAGACTTCCCAGATGAGTTGAGGGCAGACATCGCCATGCAGCTGAACAAGGATCTCCTGCAGCTGTCTCTTTTTGAGTCGGCCAGTAGGGGGTGTCTGCGCTCCCTGTCCCTCATCATAAAGACATCGTTCTGCGCCCCGGGGGAGTATCTCATCCGCCAGGGAGACGCCCTGCAGGCCATCTACTTTGTCTGCTCTGGGTCCATGGAGGTGCTGAAGGACAACACGGTGCTGGCTATACTGGGTAGGGGACTGGCAGTGTGTGGGGGTATGTCTACATGGTGTAGACAACCTTCTAAAACATCTGTGCAGCCTTAACTGCCAGTCTTTACCATTTAGCTATCATTGTGTGTGTGTGTGTGTGTGTGTGTGTGTGTGTGTGTGTGTGTGTGTGTGTGTGTGTGTGTGTGTGTGTGTGTGTGTGTGTGTGTGTGTGTGTGTGTGTGTGTGTGTGTGTGTGTGTGTGTGTGTGTGTGTGTGTGTGTGTGTGTGTTGTCGTGGAAATTTCCTCTATTTACCAAATCATGGGAGCAAACCACACACACAAGTCAGAGTTTATAAAAGTCCATCTTTAATTATATAAGCTCTATAGCATTTTGACTTTCAGCAGTTCATCTCTAATGAAAAGTTGAGAGACCCCACACAATGGCAAAATGGGATCCTTTATAGCAAAGATCACACATAGTCAGACAGCATAGACATAATTCATCGTTCAGCTTTGTCTCCTTTCCCAAAACCCAGAACCATAAACCAATCCTCCATATCAACAGGCATATATCAAATTGTGATTTAGATACAACTAACTCAAAATACAACCTCACGGAGAGGAGAGAATGATTCCAGACACTGCCATCCTCCATGGGGAAAGTAGGGAGTGAACTGGCACACACACAGTGGAGCAAAAGATATGTTTACACATGATGACACTTTGACCTCTCCCCTCTCAGCGGCCCATGCAACTTCATCTTGACATAGAACAGATAACTGCAACCTCGCCACAGTATTATACAAAAATACCATTCTGATGAGAAGTAACTTACACACATTTGATAAATATAAAACATCTTACAAATGTTACCAACAAATTCTGATCCTTCCACGACAGTGTAGACTTCACTGTCTTCACAGGAACATGTCTCTCTGTGATTCATTATGAAGGAGGCCTGTATTATAGATGATGTGTTGGTTATTAATATGGAGGGTTCAGTACAGGAACGTGTCTCTCTGTGAGGCCTGTATTATAGATGATGTGTTGGTTATTAATATGGAGGGTTCAGTACAGGAACGTGTTTACCTTGGGGAGGCGAGTACACAACACATGATTGGTTGAGACAAGTACACACATTACATAAGGAGCTAAAATTTGCATGTATCTGTGTGGGGTGGGTGTCTTTATGTTTGTGTGTTGCATCACTTCATGGTGACCTGATTGGCTCTGACTCCCTGTGTGTGTTTCCTATGTATCCCCAGGTTGTGGAGACCTGATTGGCTCTGACTCCCTGTGTGTGTTTCCTATGTATCCCCAGGTTGTGGAGACCTGATTGGCTCTGACTTCCTGGTTGTCTTTCCTATGTATCTGACTTCCTGTGTGTGTTTCCTATGTATCCCCAGGTTGTGGAGACCTGATTGGCTCTGACTTCCTGTGTGTGTTTCCTATGTATCCCCAGGTTGTGGGGACCTGATTGGCTCTGACTCCCTGTGTGTGTTTCCTATGTATCCCTGTGTGATTGGCTCTGACTCCTGTGTGTGTTTCCTATGTATCCCCAGGTTGTGGAGACCTGATTGGCTCTGACTTCCTGTGTGTGTTTCCTATGTATCCCCAGGTTGTGGGGACCTGATTGGCTCTGACTTCCTGTGTGTGTTTCCTATGTATCCCCAGGTTGTGGAGACCTGATTGGCTCTGACTTCCTGTGTGTGTTTCCTATGTATCCCCAGGTTGTGGAGACCTGATTGGCTCTGACTTCCTGTGTGTGTTTCCTATGTATCCCCAGGTTGTGGAGACCTGATTGGCTCTGACTTCCTGTGTGTGTTTCCTATGTATCCCCAGGTCGTGGGGACCTGATCGGCTCTGACTCCCTGACCAAGGAGCAGGTGATTAAGACCAATGCCAATGTGAAGGCCCTAACCTACTGTGACCTGCAGTACATCAGTCTGAAGGGGCTCAGAGAGGTGCTCTGGCTCTACCCAGAGTACGCCCAGAAGTTCATCACTGAGATACAACATGATCTGACTTACAATCTGAGAGAGGGGCATACGGCTGAGGTGATTAGTAGACACACAGAACAGAACGCATTCACTGGGACTCTTCTCTCTCGTCTCTCTCTCTCTCTCTCTCTCTCTCTCTCTCTCTCTCTCTCTCTCTCTCTCTCTCTCTCTCTCTCTCTCTCTCTCTCTCTCTCTCTCTCTCTCTCTCTCTCTCTCTCTCTCTGGATTAGAAATAGCAGCAGTTTCTCAGAGTGTGCGGCGACATCTAAAAATAGCATGCGAGAGAGGAGGTGGTTGTCCCTGAAGGCCTGTCCCCCCTCTGCCAACAGCACAAAGCCCCCCGGATTAATATAGATCCACAACAAACAGATGGGTAGATCAGTAGTGAAGGATGTAGAGGGGAGATCTCCTGATGACTTCAGAGCTGCAGTAGATCAGTAGTGAAGGATGTAGAGGGGAGATCTCCTGATGACTTCAGAGCTGCAGTAGATCAGTAGTGAAGGATGTAGAGGGGAGATCTCCTGATCACTTCAGAGCTGCAGTAGATCAGTAGTGAAGGATGTAGTGGGGAGATCTCCTGATGACTTCAGAGCTGCAGCCCAGCTGTGAATTCTCTGGATCTGTATGATATCACACACACACACACACACACACACACACACACACACACACACACTGCAGTACACACACAAGGACACACACCACACAGACACACACACACACAAGGACACACACACATCACCTGACACTTCACACTGCACACACACGCAAAGACACACACACATGCAAAGACACACACACAACCGCACACACATGCAAACACACACACACAACCGCACACACATGCAAACACACAGACAAGATCACCTGTGGATCACACACACTGTGTCCTTTTTTGTGTTGCAGTCTGAGAGTACGCTTTCCCTTTCTGTGGCATGCTGCACATTAATGGTGGCACGTGCATACACACACACACACACACACACACACACACACACACACACACACACACACACACACACACACACACACACACACACACACACACACACACACACACACACACACACACACACACACACACACACACACACACTCTCTCTCTCTCTCTCTCTCTCTCTCTCTCTCTCTCAGTGCTGTTCTCTCCAGGCTCCCACTGCTAAATATAGACCCTCTGATCTAAATATAGGTCTCTGCTATGGGGACTCTGAGGCAGAGAATAGTCAGAACAGAACATTCCCTCCTCAGTGCTGTTCTCCCCAGGCATCCCACTGCTAAATATAGACCCTCTGATCTAAATATAGGTCTCTGCAATGGGGACGTTGGGCTGGTATAGAGGCAAGAGGAGGAGAGACCCTCTGATCTAAATATAGCAGAGACCTATATTTAGATCAGAGGGTCTCTCCTCCTGATCTTGCTCTAGATCTATACCAGCCCAACGTCCCCATAGCAGAGACCTAGATTTAAGATCAGAGGGTCTCTCCTCCTCTTGCCTCTATACCAGCCCAACGTCCCCATAGCAGAGACCTATATTTAGATCAGAGGGTCTCTCCTCCTCTTGCCTCTATACCAGCCCAACGTCCCCATAGCAGAGACCTATATTTAGATCAGAGGGTCTCTCCTCCTGATCTTGCCTCTCTCTGGATGATCAGTAGTAAAGGATGTAGTGGGGCCTCCTGATGATGTCAGAGCTGCAGCCCAGCTGGAATTCTCTGGATCTCTATGGATAACACACGCCCAACGTCCCCATAGTAGAGACCTATATTTAGATCAGAGGGTCTCTCCTCTTCTTGCCTCTATACCAGCCCAACGTCCCCATAGCAGAGACCTATATTTAGATCAGAGGGTCTCTCCTCTTCTTGCCTCTATACCAGCCCAACGTCCCCATAGTAGAGACCTATATTTAGATCAGAGAGTCTCTTCTCTCCTCCTCTTGCCTCTATACCAGCCCAACGTCCCCATAGCAGAGACCTATATTTAGATCAGAGGGTCTCTCCTCTCCTCCTCTTGCCTCTATACCAGCCCAACGTCCCCATAGTAGAGACCTATATTTAGATCAGAGGGTCTCTCCTCTCCTCCTCTTGCCTCTATACCAGCCCAACGTCCCCATAGCAGAGACCTATATTTAGATCAGAGGGTCTCTCCTCTCCTCATCTTGCCTCTATACCAGCCCAACGTCCCCATAGCAGAGGCCTATATTTAGATCAGAGGGTCTCTCCTCTCCTCCTCTTGCCTCTATACCAGCCCAACGTCCCCATAGCAGAGACCTATATTTAGATCAGAGGGTCTCTCCTATCCTCCTCTTGGGCTCTATAGAGCCAAATGTCCCCATAGCAGAGACCTATATTTAAATCAGAGGTCTCTCCTCTCCTCCTCTTGCCTCTATACCAGCCCAACGTCCCCATAGCAGAGACCTCTGATTTAGATAGAGGTCTCTACTATGGGGACTTGCCTGGTATAGAGCCAACGGAATAGCAGAGACCTTCTTTAAATCAGAGGTCTCTACTATCCTCCTCTTGGGCTGGTATAGAGGCAAGCAGGATGTATTTTTGATCTAAAGATAGGTCTCTGCTATGGGGACGGGGAAGAATAAATAAGGAAAGGAAACCGATAAATCAGAACAGTCCTGGTTTTACACCACCAGGACTGCTATTATGAAGGATTTTAGGCTTCTTATATATTGTGAATGGAAGTGTATTTATCTTGATATCTCTAGTATTGTGAATGGAAGTGTATTTATCTTGATTTTCTAGTATTGTGAATGGAAGTGTATTTATCTTGATTTTCTAGTATTGTGAATGGAAGTGTATTTATCTTGATTTTCTAGTATTGTGAATGGAAGTGTACTTATCTTCTATCCCCATCTCCCCATCTCTCTATGGGGACTTGGGCTGGTATAGAGGCAAGAGGAGGAGAGACCCTCTGATCTCCCATCTCTTTCTCTACTATGGGGACGTTGGGCTGGTATAGAGGCAAGAGGAGGAGAGACCCTCTGATCTAAATCTAGGTCTCTCTCTCTCTCTAATAGAGGCCCCTCTCTCTAAATATCTCTCTCTATGGGGACTTGGGCTCTATAGAGGCAAGAGGGAGGGAGAGACCCTCTGATCTAAATATAGGTCTCTACTATGGGGACGTTGGGCTGGTATAGAGGCAAGAGGAGGAGGAGAGACCTCTGATCTAAATATAGGTCTCTACTATGGGGACGTTGGGCTGGTATAGAGGCAAGAGGAGGAGAGACTTTCTCTGATCTCTCTCTCTAATAGGGGACTTCTCTCTCTCTCTCTCTCTCTCTCTCTCTCTCTCTCTCTCTCTCTCTCTCTCTCTCTCTCTCTCTCTCTCTCTCTCTCTCTCTCTCTCTCTCTCTCTCTCTCTCTTCTCTCTCTCTCTCTCTCTCTCTCTCTCTCTCTCTCTCTCTCTCTCTCTCTCTCTCTCTCTCTCTCTCTCTCTCTCTCTCTCTCTCTCTCTCTCTCTCTCTCTCTCTCTCTCTCTCTCTCTCTCTCTCTCTCTCTCTCTCTCTCTCTCTCTCTCTCTCTCTCTCTCTCTCTCTCTCTCTCTCTCTCTCTCTCTCTCTCTCTCTCTCTCTCTCTCTCTCTCTCTCTCTCTCTCTCTCTCTCTCTCTCTCTCTCTCTCTCTCTCTCTCTCTCTCTCTCTCTCTCTCTCTCTCTCTCTCTCTCTCTCTCTCTCTCTCTCTCTCTCTCTCTCTCTC
>NC_060193.1:60048598-60081845 GCF_021184085.1 Oncorhynchus gorbuscha
GTTCTTGTCCATTGGTTGTGGGCTGTATTAGACATTATCAGACTTACACCAAACACACAATAAAAACACAACTCGTCAGCTGCTTGCCAGTCAGGGTTTAGCTGGTGGCCATGGCTCAGTGTTAGGTCCATCTCTTGGGTTGGTGTTAAGAACGGTAGTAGATGACGTGATCGAGCATTGGGCAGGAGGGATCCGATTGGTTGGGCGAGAGGGGGACACCTCTAGACCCTGGTTACTCAGTGAGGCGTCTGAAGGACTGGACGTTGGGACACACCGCGCCCCAGTCTGTGGGATTGCGGTACTCGCCCTTCTCCAGGAGATACTGACGGCCCTTGTAGTCGGGGTGCTCGTAGAAGACCCACCAGCCTCCCAGCACCTTGCAGGAGTGCACCTCGCGCCAGTGGAACTTCTCCAGCACGGAGGGGCAGTCCTCGGTGGCCTCGAACGCCTGGCCTGCCAAGTCTCCCTTCCCGTACAGCTGCAGCTTGTAGGGGGCACCGCTAGCCTGGAGGAGGGGGGCAAGGTGGGGGCATCAGAGGGGAGGGCAGGATGGGTCAAACGGAAGGAAGCAGAGACATATAGAAAGACGTCAGACAGATTGTGGATCTCATTCTCAGATCTCTACAATTCAAGATGATCAACAGGATTTAAATACAGAATGTTTCACCAGCTGCATGCTGGGTAAGTCTAGTCTATGTTACTGCTACATTAATATAGAATGTTACACAGGCTGCATGCTGGGTAAGTCTAGTCTATGTTACTGCTACATTAATATAGAATGTTACACAGGCTGCATGCTGGGTATGTCTAGTCTATGTTACTGCTACATTAATATAGAATGTTACACAGGCTGCATGTTGGGTAAGTCTAGTCTATGTTACTGCTACATTAATATAGAATGTTACACCAGCTGCATGCTGGGTAAGTCTAGTCTATGTTACTGCTACATTAATACTGAATGTTACACAGGCTGCATGCTGGGTAAGTCTAGTCTATGTTACTGCTACATTAATACTGAATGTTACACCAGCTGCATGCTGGGTAAGTCTAGTCTATGTTACTGCTACATTAATATAGAATGTTAATGCTGGGTTTGTCTAATCTATGTTCCTGCTACATTATATTGATATTTCATAACTCCCTGTAATTATCTCTGATTAAGACAAAAACAACTGTACATTACATTACATTACATACTGTATATTTGTGTATTTCTAGAACAGATACACAGTATTTATGTAACTCAATCAATTTAATGTCTACATGGTCAGTACCATTGACCTAAAATGACACCATAGAAACAGATAACACAGATGGGACAATATCTACATAACAGCTGCATGCTGGGTAATATCTATATAACAATGTATATTTAACAATATCTAAATAATAATATCTACAATTCCCCTAGAGTCAAAAAACATCTAGAAGTTTGATGAACACTGACTCAGGTGCGAATGGAACTGTATTCACTGTTTAGTGTTACTACTTTAGACCAGGGCCCATATGACATAGTTACTGCTACATTTAGACCAGGGCTGCATATGACATAGTGTTACTACTTAATAGAATGTTACAGGCCCATAGGGCATAGTGTACTACTTTAGACCAGGACCCATAGGACTTAGTGCACTACTTTAGACCAGGGCCCATATGACATAGTGTACTACTTTAGACCAGGACCCATAGGGCATAGTGCACTACTTTAGACCAGGACCCATAGGACATAGTGTACTACTTTAGACCAGGACCCATAGGACATAGTGTACTACTTTAGACCAGGACCCATAGGACATAGTGTACTACTTTAGACCAGGACCCATAGGGCATAGTGCACTACTTTAGACCTGGACCCATAGGACATAGTGTACTACTTTAGACCAGGACCCATAGGACTTAGTGCACTACTTTAGACCAGGACCCATAGGACATAGTGCACTACTTTAGACCAGGACCCATAGGGCATAGTGCACTACTTTAGACCAGGACCCATAGGGCATAGTGCACTACTTTAGACCAGGGATCATAGGACATAGTGCACTACTTTAGACCAGGACCCATAGGACATAGTGCACTACTTTAGACCAGGACCCATAGGACATAGTGCACTACTTTAGACCAGGGCTCATAGGACATAGTGCACTACTTTAGACCAGGGCTCATAGGACATAGTGCACTACTTTAGACCAGGACCCATAGGGCATAGTGCACTACTTTAGACCAGGACCCATAGGGCATAGTGCACTACTTTAGACCAGGACCCATAGGGCAGAGTGCACTACTTTAGACCAGGACTCATAGGGCACTACTTTAGACCAGGGCCCATAGGACATAGTGCACTACTTTAGACCAGGGGGCACAGAAAATACCTTTCTCTCTTCTACACTCCACCACCTCTTTACCATAATGGCTCATCCACTTACAAAGTTAACCATCTTGCAGGAGCAGACGTGGTCGTTGAGGCCCATCCAGCGCTGGTAGGCGGGGTACTCTCCCCTGGTCAGGATGTACTGGTAGTCGGGGTACTCTCCCCTGGTCAGTACATACTGGTAGTCGGGGTACTCTCCCCTGGTCAGTACATACTGGTAGTCGAGGTACTCTCCCCTGGTCAGTACATACTGGTAGTCGAGGTACTCTCCCCTGGTCAGTACATACTGGTAGTCGAGGTACTCTCCCCTGGTCAGTACATACTGGTAGTCGGGGTACTCTCCCCTGGTCAGTACATACTGGTAGTCGGGGTATTCTCCCCTGGTCAGTACATACTGGTAGTCGGGGTATTCTCACCTGGTCAGTACATACTGGTAGTCGGGGTACTCTCCCCTGGTCAGTACATACTGGTAGTCGGGGTACTCTCCCCTGGTCAGTACATACTGGTAGTCGGGGTACTCTCCCCTGGTCAGTACGTACTGGTATTCGGGGTACTCTCCCCTGGTCCGTACGTACTGGTAGTCGGGGTATTCTCCCCTGGTCAGTACGTACTGGTAGTCGGGGTACTCTCCCCTGGTCAGGATGTACTGGTAGTCGGGGTACTCTCCCCTGGTCAGTACATACTGGTAGTCGGGATACTCTCCCCTGGTCAGTACGTACTGGTAGTCGGGGTACTCTCCCCTGGTCAGTACGTACTGGTAGTCGGGGTATTCTCCCCTGGTCAGTACATACTGGTAGTCGGGGTACTCTCCCCTGGTCAGTACATACTGGTAGTCGGGGTACTCTCCCCTGGTCAGTACATACTGGTAGTCGGGGTACTCTCCCCTGGTTAGTACATACTGGTAGTCGGGGTACTCTCCCCTGGTCAGTACGTACTGGTAGTCGGGGTACTCTCCCCTGGTCAGTACGTACTGGTAGTCGGGGTACTCTCCCCTGGTCAGTACGTACTGGTAGTCGGGGTACTCTCCCCTGGTCAGTACGTACTGGTAGTCGGGGTACTCTCCCCTGGTCAGTACGTACTGGTAGTCGGGGTACTCTCCCCTGGTCAGTAAGTACTGGTAGTCGGGGTACTCTCCCCTGGTCAGTACGTACTGGTAGTCGGGGTACTCTCCCCTGGTCAGTAAGTACTGGTAGTCGGGGTACTCTCCCCTGGTCAGTACATACTGGTAGTCGGGGTACTCTCCCCTGGTCAGTACATACTGGTAGTCGGGGTACTCTCCCGTGGTCAGTACGTACTGGTAGTCGGGGTACTCTCCCCTGGTCAGTACGTACTGGTAGTCGGGGTACTCTCCCCTGGTCAGTACGTACTGGTAGTCGGGGTACTCTCCCCTGGTCAGTACGTACTGGTAGTCGGGGTACTCTCCCCTGGTCAGTACGTACTGGTAGTCTTGGTACTCTCCCCTGGTCAGTACGTACTGGTAGTCTTGGTACTCTCCCCTGGTCAGTACGTACTGGTAGTCGGGGTACTCTCCCCTGGTCAGTACGTACTGGTAGTCTTGGTACTCTCCCCTGGTCAGTACGTACTGGTAGTCGGGGTACTCTCCCCTGGTCAGTACGTACTGGTAGTCTTGGTACTCTCCCCTGGTCAGTACGTACTGGTAGTCGGGGTACTCTCCCCTGGTCAGTACATACTGGTAGTCGGGGTACTCTCCCCTGGTCAGTACATACTGGTAGTCGGGGTACTCTCCCCTGGTCAGTACATACTGGTAGTCGGGGTACTCTCCCGTGGTCAGTACATACTGGTAGTCGGGGTACTCTCCCCTGGTCAGTACATACTGGTAGTCTTGGTACTCTCCCCTGGTCAGTACATACTGGTAGTCGGGGTACTCTCCCCTGGTCAGTACATACTGGTAGTCTTGGTACTCTCCCCTGGTCAGTACATACTGGTAGTCTTGGTACTCTCCCCTGGTCAGTACATACTGGTAGTCGGGGTACTCTCCCCTGGTCAGTACATACTGGTAGCCGGTGTAGTTGGGCCTCTCATAGCGGGAGTTGCAGCGGATCAGGTAGGAATGGATGTCTGTGCAGTCGCTGTCACACTCATAACGTCGGCCCTTGTAGTTCCTGTCCTCATAGAACACAATCTGGAGAGACAGAATACAATAGACTGTATTCTGATAACAGATTGACCTCTATTGTTGTCTCCTTGAGCTAAATCTAATGTCCATTTGGAACTATTAAAAGACTATGTTATCCTGACGGTACTACTAGTGTTTACGACTGATCACGTCACATTTTATTGGTCACGTGGACATATTTTGTGCAGCGAAATGCTTATGTTCCTGACTCCAACAGTGCAGTAATACCTAACAAAACAAAATATACGCAAATCCCCATAATAATAATAATACAAATGTAAAAATATTAGAACGAGCAATATCAGAGTCCGGAATATATTGTCAATGTATACACTATGTATATTATGGTGTGTATAGATGGTATGGACAGTAAATGAATAGAAAATGTGTGCACAGCGGTAGTTGACCAGAATACAGTATATACATATAAAGTGGGTAAAACAGTATGTAAACATTATTAAAGTGACTAGTGTTCCATTATTAAAGTGACCAGTGTTCCATGTCTATGTACATAGGGCAGCAGTCTCTAAGGTACAGGGTTGAGTACCGGGTGGTAGCCGGCTAGTAACAGTGACTAAGTTCAGGGCAGGGTACTGAGCGGAGGCCGACTAGTGGTCACTGTTTAACAATCTGATGGCTTGGAGATAGAAGCTGTTAATCAGTCTCTCTGTCCACAACTTTGATGCACCTGTGCCGTCTCCTCTTTCTGGATGGTAGCTGGGTGAACAGGATGTGGCTCGGGTGGCTGAGGTCCTTGATGATCTTCTTGGCCTTCCTGTAACACCGGGTGCTGTAGATGTCCTGAAGGGCAGGCAGTGTGGCCCCGGTGATGCGTTGGGCTGACTGCACCACTCTCTGAAGAGCCTTTCGGTTGTGGACAGTGCAGTTGCCGTACCGGGCAGTGATACAACCGACAGACACACACACACACCAAATCACTATTCACACAGCTGGTTTTTAATAAACATTCACCACAGGAGGTTGGTAGCACCATAATTGGGGAGGATGGGCTCGTGGTAATGACTGGAGCTGAATCAGTGGAATGGTATCAAATACATCAAACACATGGTTTCCATGGTTTCCAGGTGTTTGATGCCTTTCCATTGACTGCATTCCGGCCATTATTATGAGCCGTCCTCCCCTCGGCAACCTCCTGTGCCACACACATACCGACACACACATTAATAACAATATCAGTGCCACAGCCAAGACCTCTGCCAAAATGTGAGATCCCAGATTAGTTGGATCTGTCATTCAAGTCAACGACCAATCATTACAGCATTAGGCTACTGCTGGGTTGTGACAGAGCCGTGGCACCCGCCCAATGAGGGAAGGAATGCCCTTCAAGCCAATCAGAAACAAGTATTCAACAATGCCATGGTATAATTATTTATATTGGGCAGAGAGTTGAGAATCACCAGAGAGTTGATACTGTATCTACTACATGGACACCTCTCTATCAGTCTGCTGAATTCTGGTTCTAGACTGATTGACTTCCTGTCTCTGACCTGGTGAGACTGACAGAGGGACATTCCTCTATCTATTGAAATAGGCATTAGTCTTGCAGTAAACACATTTTTGTGGCTGGTGTGTATATGGGTAGCCTCACTGTTCAATGTCGGAATCCTTGTCCAATTCTCTACTTTAAATAACCACAGCGCAGCACTCAAACTTAACTAAACTGTCTTGCCACAGTCTGTCAGCGACACCTGTCTGTCACCCGGCACCTCCAGGAGCTGCCACAAGGGTGCAGCATCTCCATAGTATAAAGCCTCCTATCATGTAATATTATAATATAATATGTGTTTACAAAATGTATCAGTTGAAAATGAAGTTAGGTTTCTGTTGGTTGACAGGGTCCACATCATTCATGGTCTCCATGGCGATGAGGTGGCAAGCCAGCACACTTCACTAACAAACTTACTTAACCTCTGGGACTGTGGCTGACATTGCTATTGTCCTTCTATGTTCACAGACGGGGGATTGTGAAACAGACCCAGAGGAGTGCCTTGTTGGGGTTTATTCAGTCAGTTTCATGCTATTGCACTACATTTTCATGCAATTAGTTCAGTTTTAAATGTGAAAATGTCAATATTTACAATTACAGGTAAGGAGAGAAAGATTGTTTGCCTTGTGTTCTGGTGGAGGCTGTCTCTGAGGTGGCCCTACATCACCACACACACAAACACACACGCAAACTTGTGCGCACACATTCACATAGACATGCAAGCGTGTGCACACATACACACACTCTCCTGGATCAGGGTTAATAACTGTGTGGTTAGCTGTCAGAGGCACTTAGTGTGAAGTTGGGCAGGCAGAGAGGGCTAACACACACACACACACACACACACACACACACACACACACACACACACACACACACACACACACACACACACACACACACACACACACACACACACACACACACACACACACACACACACACACACACACACACACACACACACACACACACAAAGGGGAGATGTTCACAGGCTCTCTGGCTGTTCCAAGGAGCCTTGGCTCTGCACAGAAGAGAAGGAGGATGGGATGAATGGAAGAGAGAAAGGCAGGCAGGACAACACACACACACCAACAGGAAGAGACAAGGCAGGCAGGACAAAGGGAGCTGTTCCACAGGAAGAGAGAAAGGCAGGCAGGACAAAGGGGAGGTGTTCCAACAGGAAGAGAGAAAGGCAGGCAGGACAAAGGGGAGGTGTTCCAACAGGAAGAGAGAAAGGCAGGCAGGACAAAGGGGAGGTGTTCACAGGAAGAGAGAAAGGCAGGCAGGACAAAGGGAGGTGTTCCACACACACAAAGGGGAGATGTTCACACACACACACACAAAGGGGAGCTGTTCCAACAGGAAGACACAGGCAGGCTCTGGCTGTTAAGGAGCCTTGGCTCTGTTCCACAGAAGAGGAGGAGGATGACAAAGGATGAATGGAAGAGAGAAAGGCAGGCAGGACAAAGGGGAGGTGTTCCAACAGGAAGAAGGCAGGCAGGACAAAGGGGAAACAGGAAGAGAGAAAGGCAGGCAGGACAAAGGGGAGGTGTTCCAACAGGAAGAGAGAAAGGCAGGCAGGACAAAGGGGAGGTGTTCCAACAGGAAGAGAGAAAGGCAGGCAGGACAAAGGGGAGGTGTTCCAACAGGAAGAGAGAAAGGCAGGCAGGACAAAGGGAGGTGTTCCAACAGGAAGAGAGAAAGGCAGGCAGGACAAAGGGGAGATGTTCCAACAGGAAGAGAGAAAGGCAGGCAGGACAAAGGGGAGAGTTCCAACAGGAAGAGAGAAAGGCAGGCAGGACAAAGGGAGGTTCCAACAGGAACAAAGAGAGGAAGAGGAAAGGCAGGCAGGACAAAGGGGAGGTGTTCCAACAGGAAGAGAGAAAGGCAGGCAGGACAAAGGGGAGGTGTTCCAACAGGAAGAGAGAAAGGCAGGCAGGACAAAGGGGAGGTGTTCCAACAGGAAGAGAGAAAGGCAGGCAGGACAAAGGGAGGTGTTCCAACAGGAAGAGAGAAAGGCAGGCAGGACAAAGGGGAGGTGTTCCAACAGGAAGAGAGAAAGGCAGGCAGGACAAAGGGGAGGTGTTCCAACAGGAAGAGAGAAAGGCAGGCAGGACAAAGGGGAGGTGTTCCAACAGGAAGAGAGAAAGGCAGGCAGGACAAAGGGGAGGTGTTCCAACAGGAAGAGAGAAAGGCAGGCAGGACAAAGGGGAGGTGTTCCAACAGGAAGAGAGAAAGGCAGGCAGGACAAAGGGGAGGTGTTCCAAGGAAGAGAGAAAGGCAGGCAGGACAAAGGGGAGGTGTTCCAGGAAGAGAGAAAGGCAGGCAGGACAAAGGGGAGGTGTTCCAACAGGAAGAGAGAAAGGCAGGCAGGACAAAGGGGAGGTGTTCCAACAGGAAGAGAGAAAGGCAGGCAGGACAAAGGGGAGGTGTTCCAACAGGAAGAGAGAAAGGCAGGCAGGACAAAGGTTTCCAACAGGAAGAGAGAAAGGCAGGCAGGACAAAGGGGAGGTGTTCCAACAGGAAGAGAGAAAGGCAGGCAGGACAAAGGGGAGGTGTTCCAACAGGAAGAGAGAAAGGCAGGCAGGACAAAGGGGAGGTGTTCCAACAGGAAGAGAGAAAGGCAGGCAGGACAAAGGGGAGGTGTTCCAACAGGAAGAGAGAAAGGCAGGCAGGACAAAGGGGAGGTGTTCCAACAGGAAGAGAGAAAGGCAGGCAGGACAAAGGGGAGGTGTTCCAACAGGAAGAGAGAAAGGCAGGCAGGACAAAGGGGAGGTGTTCCAACAGGAAGAGAGAAAAAGGCAGGAAGAGAGAAAGGCAGGACAAAGGGGAGGTGTTCCAACAGGAAGAGAGAAAGGCAGGCAGGACAAAGGGGAGGTGTTCCAACAGGAAGAGAGAAAGGCAGGACAAAGGACAACAGGGGAGGGCAGGCAGGACAAAGGGGAGGTGTTCCAACAGGAAGAGAGAAAGGCAGGCAGGACAAAGGGGAGCTGTTCCAACAGGAAGAGAGAAAGGCAGGCAGGACAAAGTGGAGGGGTTCCAACAGGAAGAGAGGTTGTCCCTTACAGGTGTCTGCTGAGCCATAATGAGACTGGGCAACTTCCTTCATCCACAAGTTCACACACACGGTCTGGAAAGAGGGTGCTCCCCCACAACCAACTCTCTCAGAAATCTGGACTCAACTACCTCCATAACATGCTGCCATAGCCACAGGAAGTCGGGGGGGTCTATATCGTTCTGCTAATACAGGACTCGTAAATGCCCAGTGCACTACTTTTGTGAAAAAAAATGTCAACTAAATGTATTGGAGTGTTAACCAGCATTTGTAACTTGAGTCTGATAATTATCTGTACAAAACCGTTCATCTGATGACACTGGTGGAACATAAAAACACTTGCTTGACATACAATATGTTTTCCAGTTTCTTGAAATACAACTTATTTCTGTGTCAACTGAAATGGTCTATTCATTCCTTTCACATTTTAGTGAACTCTCTTATCCAGAGCAACTTTACAGTAGGGAGTGCTGTTCATTCTGGTCCCCCATGGGAATTGAACCAACAACCCTTACATTGCAAGCCCCATCCTGTACCAACTGAGGCACATCATCACACACTGTCATCACAAACCAATTGAAGTCTCAATGCACTCAACTACTGTATTGTGCATTGTTGTTTGTTATGGTGGTAGAAAGTCTGCAGGTACTAACCTAGATGACCAGCGTATGTACAGTACAGTCATGTACATTTACATTACGTCACCCCGCTCCTCCGCTCTCTCCACTGGCTTCCAATTGAAGCTCGCATCCGCTACAAGACCATGGTGCTTGCCTACGGAGCTGTGAGGGGAACGGCACCTCAGTACCTCCAGGATCTGATCAGGCCCTACACCCAAACAAGGGCACTGAGTTCATCCACCTCTGGCCTGCTCGCCTCCCTACCACTGAGGAAGTACAGTTCCCGCTCAGCCCAGTCAAAACTGTTCGCTGCTCTGGCCCCCAATGGTGGAACAAACTCTCTCACGACGCCAGGACAGCGGAGTCAATCACCACCTTCCGGAGACACCTGAAACCCCACCTCTTTAAGGAATACCTAGGATAGGACAAGTAATCCTTCTCACCCCCCCCCCTTTAAGATTTAGATGCACTATTGTAAAGTGACTGTTCTACTGGATGTCATAAGGTGAATGCACCAATTTGTAAGTCGCTCTGGATAAGAGCGTCTGCTAAATGACTTAAATGTAATGTAAATGATTACGTGGTTTGTAAGGATGGTCAATTAATACTGCACAAAAAGGGATTGTTTTCCATGTTATTTGATCAAGAAAAATATTTAATTTGATGTGGATGTTTTGTGTCTTTGTCCATAACTTTGCACCTTTTGATGTAAATGTTTGTGTACAGGGTTTTGTTCTATCTAGATTCCATTAGAATGACATCACAGAGAAAGGGACAGGGTTTTGTTCTATCTGGATTCCATTAGAATGACATCACAGAGAAAGGGACAGGGTTTTGTTCTATCTAGATTCCATTAGAATGACATCACAGAGAAAGGGACAGGGTTTTGTTCTATCTAGATTCCATTAGAATGACATCACAGAGAAAGGGACAGGGTTTTGTTCTATCTGGATTCCATTAGAATGACATCACAGAGAAAGGGACAGGGTTTTGTTCTATCTGGATTCCATTAGAATGACATCACAGAGAAAGGGACAGGGTTTTGTTCTATCTGGATTCCATTAGAATGACATCACAGAAAAGGGACAGGGTTTTGTTCTATCTGGATTCTATTAGAATGACATCACAGAGAAAGGGACAGGGTTTTGTTCTATCTGGATTCCATTAGAATGACATCACAGAGAAAGGGACAGGGTTTTGTTCCATCTGGATTCCATTAGAATGACATCACTGAGAACAGGGTTTTGTTCCATCAAGTAGAAATGCAGGTGTTTACTCATGACTTTTAATGAAGCTAATACGGTACATGAAATAACGGAAGAAGAAAACCACAAACGAATGAAACTAATACAGCCTATCTGGTGACTAACACAAAGACAGGTACAATCGACGAAATACAACACTCAGGCTGCCTAAATACGGTTCCCAATCCGAGACAACGAGAATCAGTTCCAATTAGGAATCGCCTCAGGCAGCCAAGCCTAACTAGACACACCCCTACTAATACACACTCCTAATTAATACAAACCCCAATACGAAATACAACATATAAACCCATGTCACACCCTGGCCTACCCAAACATATAACAAAAACACAAGATACAATGACCAAGGCGTGACAATCACAGAGAAAGGGACAGGGCAACAACTCTTACAGTTGTAAGAGATACTGTTCTTAATTATACAACTACCTTTTTTGCCAATGTGGAGATGCTGTAAAAAACATTTGCCCACGCTACAGACATCTACATCGGTCCGCTAATACCTGTAAGGGCCCAGTACACTACTTTTGTGGAAATTTTTTTTCAAATATATTATACACAACCATTTGGGGTTTGGGGTCACTTAGAAATGTCCTTGTTTTTGAAAGAAAACCTATTTTTTGTCCATTAAATAACATCAAATTTATCATAAATACAGTGTAGACATTGTTAATGTTGTAAAGGACTATTGTAGCTGGAAACGGCAGATTTTTAATGGAATATCTACATAGGCGTACAGAGGCCCATTATCAGCAACCATCACTCCTGTGTTCCAATGGCACGTTGTGTTAGCTAAACCAAGTTTATCATTTTAAAAGGTAATTGATCATTAGAAAACCTTTTGCAATTATGTTAGCACAGCTGAAAACTGTTGTTCTGATTAAAGAAGCAATAAAACTGGCCTTCTTTAGACTAGTTTAGTATCTGGAGCATCAGCATTTGTGGGTTTGATTACAGGCTCAAAATGTCCAGAAACAAATAACTTTTTTCTGAAACTCGTCAGTCTATTCTTGTTCTGAGAAATGAAGGCTATTCCATGCTAGAAATTGCCAAGAAAATGAAAATCTCATACAACGCTGTGTACTACTCCCTTTACAGAACAGCGCAAACTGGGTCTAACCAGAATAGAAAGAGGAGTGGGAGGCCCCGGTACACAACTGAACAAGAGGACAAGTACATTAGAGTGTCTAGATTGAGAAACTGGCAGCTTCATTAAATAGTACCCTCAAAACACCAGTCTCTCAACAGTGAAGAGGCGACTGGCAAGCTTTCTATTAAATAGTACCCTCAAAACACCAGTCTCAATAAAAATAAAAGATTATGATGGGCAAAAGAACACAGACACTGACAGAGGAACTCTGCATAGACTCCCAGGATGCTGGCCCATTTCCAGCTACAATAGTCATTAGCAGAGTTGCAAATAAAAAAACACATCTCAGTCTGGTATATATATACCAATAAAAATAAAATTTTGATTAAGATGGGCAAAAACTAACACAGACACTGGACAGAGGAACTCTGCCTAGAAGCCTGGAGGTGTGTTGGGTCATCCCAGATATTCCATTAGAATTCATCCATTTCCAGCTACAATAATCATTAGCAATGTCTACACTGTATTATTTGATGTTATTATAATGGACAATATTTTTTCTTCTTATTTTCTTTCAAAAACAAGTGAGTCCTAACTTTTGAATGTGTCTGTTGAACTAAGCATTTATTTGTATGTGATATATGAACTTATCAGTACTAGTCAAAGCGTTTCATCATTGAAAAAAAAAAAAATTCAAAGTTCTTGAAATGCTCTAGATTGACTGACATTCGTGTCTGAAAGTAATGATGGCCTGTCGTTACTCTTTGCTTATTTGAGCTGTTCTTTCCATAAAATGGACTTGGCTTTTTACCAAATAGGGCTATCTTCTGGATACCACCTCTAACTTGTCACAACACAACTGATTGGCTCAAACGCATTAAGAAGGAAATAAATTCCACAAATTAACTTTTAATGAGGCACACTTATTAATTGAAATGCATGCCAAGAGTGTGCAAAGCTGTCATCAAGGCAAAGGGTGGCTACTTTGAAGAATCTAAAACATAAAATGTATTTGGATTTGTTAAACACTTTTTGGTTACTACATGATTCCATATGTGTTATTTCATAGTTTTGATGTCTTCACTATTATTCTACAAAGAATAAAAACAAAAGCTCTATATTCTTGAATCTATATGCTGGGTCCAAACTTTTGACTGGTACTCCATATGCTTTGTAAATCTATTTGTTGGGTTATTCAACATCACGGGGATGCTGGCTCCACCCCTACTTCCCACAGCTATGCTGCTGGGCCATTGGGCTCAATATGCCGTGGGGCTCAATATGGTGGGGCTCATATGCTGGGGCTCCATATGCTGGGGCTCATATGCTGGGGCTCCATATGATGGGGCTCCATATGATGGGGCGCCATATGCTGGGGCTCCATATGGTGGGGCTCCATATGCTGGGGCTCCATATGCTGGGGCTCCATATGATGGGGCTCCATATGATGGGGCTTCATGATGTTGCACCTTCTAGTTGTCTGCAGTGCAGAGCAGAAATCCTGGTAGTGAGTCTCCAAACAAAAGTGAGGTTTGGGATCAAAGTCCAGCTCATCCCTGGAGCACAGATTAGCTGGTGGACTGTAGCCCAGCTACGTTTACCATGCCGTAACTAACATGATTATGGTTCTGGATCAAACACTACACTTCACAGTCTGATGGGGGTCTCGCATTCACAGACATCGAACGGGGGGCCATTCAAATCATTTATGTAGTGAGTTTTGGTCTTGGAGTCCGTAGATTACATTATTTTAGGGGCGTTAGAAACAAAAACTCAGTTCCTGCCTATGTTGACTTAACCATCGAGACCCTAAGATCAGGTGGCAAAGCAAGGTATTTTAGCCCAATTAGCATCTGGTGGCTGCTGTCAATGTGTTTTGCATTAGCTAAGAGGCAACACGAGCTCCATCCCTTTGACCCAACTTTAGAGGACCTATGGGTAATGTTATTCTCTTCAAGGTTCCCAGAAGGTCCATCATGCCAGACAGGCACATCATACATGCCATCACACCAAGTCATTTATCCTACTACTCAGGTTAACTCCCTGTATAATCTGAATGCTACATGATTTATGTTTACCAGGTAGATCAATCAACTGAAATGTTAGAGAGTCTTCTAATCACTATTTAATGTGTGTGTGGCTCCATGTGTGTGCTGGGTGTGTGTGTGTGTATGTGGGGCTACATGTGTGGGGCTGTGTATGGTGTGGCTCTATATGCTGAGTGCTCCATGTGTGTGTGTGGCTCCATGTGTGAGAGAGAGAGGCATACTCTCCCTTCTAAACGGTGTGTGTGTGTGTGTGCTTCAGAGTGGTGGGGCTCCCCTTCTAAACGGTGTGTGTGTGTGTGTGAGGAGAGAGAGTGATATGCTGGGGCTCCAATGTGTGTGTGTGTGTGTGAGAGAGAGAGTGGCATACTTTCCCTCCTAATGATGTGTGTGTGTGTGTGAGAGAGAGAGAGTGAGCATACTTTCCCTTCTAAACGGTGTGTGTGTGTGTGTGAGAGAGAGAGTGAGCATCCTTTCCCTTCTAAACGTGTGTGTGTGTGTGAGAGAGAGAGAGAGCATCCTTTCCCTTCTAAACGGTGTGTGTGTTGACCAGTGTCTTGAAACGTCTGTCTGCAGAAATGTAATATGTTGGAACAAAATTCCTGTGGAGAAAATACCTCTTCAGGTTCCTCACCTTTTTCTCTTGGTCTCACGCGGAGCCTCTGAAACCCCATGGCACGTGATCTTATCATTGTAATTGTCTCGTATCACCATGATAATGCATGAAATATAATGGGATGAATGTGGTGATTACACTCTTTCAGTGGTGATGAATGTGGTGATTACACTCTTTCAGTGGTGATGAATGTGGTGATTACACTCTTTCAGTGGTGATGAATGTGGTGATCTTTCAGTGGGGATGAATGTGGTGATTACACTCTTTCAGTGGTGATGACATCTTTCAAATCAATTTGATTACACTTTCAGTGGTGATGAATGTGGTGATTACACTCTTTCAGTGGTGATGAATGTGGTGATTACACTCTTTCACACTCTTTCAGTGGTGATGAATGTGGTGATTACACTCTTTCAGTGGGGATGAATGTGGTGATTACACTCTTTCAGTGGTGATGAATGTGGTGATTACACTCTTTCAGTGGTGATGAATGTGGTGATTACACTCTTTCAGTGGTGATGAATGTGGTGATTACACTCTTTCAGTGGGGATGAATGTGGTGATTACACTCTTTCAGTGGTGATGAATGTGGTGATTACACTCTTTCAGTGGTGATGAATGTGGTGATTACACTCTTTCAGTGGTGATGAATGTGGTGATTACACTCTTTCAGTGGTGATGAATGTGGTGATTACACTCTTTCAGTGGTGATGAATGTGGTGATTACACTCTTTCAGTGGTGATGAATGTGGTGATTACACTCTTCAGTGGTGATGAATGTGGTGATTACACTCTTTCAGTGGTGATGAATGTGGTGATTACACTCTTTCAGTGGTGATGAATGTGGTGATTACACTCTTTCAGTGGTGATGAATGTGGTGATGACACTCTTTCAGTGGTGATGAATGTGGTGATTACACTCTTTCAGTGGGGATGAATGTGGTGATTACACTCTTTCAGTGGTGATGAATGTGGTGATTACACTCTTTCAGTGGTGATGAATGTGGTGATTACACTCTTTCAGTGGGGTGAATGAACACTGTGGTGATGAATGTGGTGATTACACTCTTTCAGTGGTGATGAATGTGGTGATTACACTCTTTCAGTGGTGATGAATGTGGTGATTACACTCTTTCAGTGGGGATGAATGTGGTGATTACACTCTTTCAGTGGTGATGAATGTGGTGATTACACTCTTTCAGTGGTGATGAATGTGGTGATTACACTCTTTCAGTGGTGATGAATGTGGTGATTACACTCTTTCAGTGGTGATGAATGTGGTGATTACACTCTTTCAGTGGTGATGAATGTGGTGATTACACTCTTTCAGTGGTGATGAATGTGGTGATTACACTCTTTCAGTGTGGTGATGAATGTGGTGATTACACTCTTTCAGTGGTGATGAATGTGGTGATTACACTCTTTCAGTGGTGATGAATGTGGTGATTACACTCTTTCAGTGGTGATGAATGTGGTGATGACACTCTTTCAGTGGTGATGAATGTGGTGATTACACTCTTTCAGTGGGGATGAATGTGGTGATTACACTCTTTCAGTGGTGATGAATGTGGTGATTACACTCTTTCAGTGGTGATGAATGTGGTGATTACACTCTTCAGTGGTGATGAATGTGGTGATTACACTCTTTCAGTGGTGATGAATGTGGTGATTACACTCTTTCAGTGGGGATGAATGTGGTGATGTGGTGATGAATGTGGTGATTACACTCTTTCAGTGGGGATGAATGTGGTGATTACACTCTTTCAGTGGTGATGAATGTGGTGATTACACTCTTTCAGTGGTGATGAATGTGGTGATTACACTCTTTCAGTGGGGATGAATGTGGTGATTACACTCTTTCAGTGGTGATGAATGTGGTGATTACACTCTTTCAGTGGTGATGAATGTGGTGATTACACTCTTTCAGTGGTGATGAATGTGGTGATTACACTCTTTCAGTGGGGATGAATGTGGTGATTACACTCTTTCAGTGGTGATGAATGTGGTGATTACACTCTTTCAGTGGTGATGAATGTGGTGATTACACTCTTTCAGTGGTGATGAATGTGGTGATTACACTCTTTCAGTGGTGATGAATGTGGTGATTACACTCTTTCAGTGGTGATGAATGTAATTACACTCTTTCAGTGGTGATGAATGTGGTGATTACACCTTTCAGTGGTGATGAATGTGGTGATTACACTCTTTCAGTGGTGATGAATGTGGTGATTACACTCTTTCAGTGATGAATGTGGTGATTACACTCTTTCAGTGGTGATGAATGTGGTGATTACACTCTTTCAGTGGTGATGAATGTGGTGATTACACTCTTTCAGTGGTGATGAATGTGGTGATTACACTCTTTCAGTGGTGATGAATGTGGTGATTACACTCTTTCAGTGGTGATGAATGTGGTGATTACACTCTTTCAGTGGTGATGAATGTGGTGATTACACTCTTTCAGTGGTGATGAATGTGGTGATTACACTCTTTCAGTGGTGATGAATGTGGTGATTACACTCTTTCAGTGGTGATGAATGTGGTGATTACACTCTTTCAGTGGTGATGAATGTGGTGATTACACTCTTTCAGTGGTGATGAATGTGGTGATTACACTCTTTCAGTGGTGATGAATGTGGTGATTACACTCTTTCAGTGGTGATGAATGTGGTGATTACACTCTTTCAGTGGTGATGAATGTGGTGATTACAGTGGTGATGAATGTGGTGATTACACTTTTTCAGTGGTGATGAATGTGGTGATTACACTCTTTCAGTGGTGATGAATGTGGTGATTACACTCTTTCAGTGGTGATGAATGTGGTGATTACATTTCAGTGGTGATTGTGGTGATTACACTCTTTCAGTGGTGATGAATGTGGTGATTACACTCTTTCAGTGATGAATGTGGTGATTACACTCTTTCAGTGGGGATGAATGTGGTGATTACACTCTTTCAGTGGGGATGAATGTGGTGATTACACTCTTTCAGTGGTGATGAATGTGGTGATTACACTCTTTCAGTGGGGATGAATGTGGTGATTACACTCTTTCAGTGGTGATGAATGTGGTGATTACACTCTTTCAGTGGTGATGAATGTGGTGATTACACTCTTTCAGTGGTGATGAATGTGGTGATTACACTCTTTCAGTGGGGATGAATGTGGTGATTACACTCTTTCAGTGGTGATGAATGTGGTGATTACACTCTTTCAGTGGTGATGAATGTGGTGATTACACTCTTTCAGTGGTGATGAATGTGGTGATTACACTCTTTCAGTGGTGATGAATGTGGTGATTACACTCTTTCAGTGGTGATGAATGTGGTGATTACACTCTTTCAGTGGTGATGAATGTGGTGATTACACTCTTTCAGTGGTGATGAATGTGGTGATTACACTCTTTCAGTGGTGATGAATGTGGTGATTACACTCTTTCAGTGGTGATGAATGTGGTGATTACACTCTTTCAGTGGTGATGAATGTGGTGATTACACTCTTTCAGTGGTGATGAATGTGGTGATTACACTCTTTCAGTGGTGATGAATGTGGTGATTACACTCTTTCAGTGGTGATGAATGTGGTGATTACACTCTTTCAGTGGTGATGAATGTGGTGATTACACTCTTTCAGTGGTGATGAATGTGGTGATTACACTCTTTCAGTGGTGATGAATGTGGTGATTACACTCTTTCAGTGGTGATGAATGTGGTGATTACACTCTTTCAGTGGTGATGAATGTGGTGATTACACTCTTTCAGTGGTGATGAATGTGGTGATTACACTCTTTCAGTGGTGATGAATGTGGTGATTACACTCTTTCAGTGGTGATGAATGTGGTGATTACACTCTTTCAGTGGTGATGAATGTGGTGATTACACTCTTTCAGTGGTGATGAATGTGGTGGTGATGAATGTGGTGATTACACTCTTTCAGTGGTGATGAATGTGGTGATTACACTCTTTCAGTGGTGATGAATGTGGTGATTACACTCTTTCAGTGGTGATGAATGTGGTGATTACACTCTTTCAGTGGTGATGAATGTGGTGATTACACTCTTTCAGTGGTGATGAATGTGGTGATTACACTCTTTCAGTGGTGATGAATGTGGTGATTACACTCTTTCAGTGGTGATGAATGTGGTGATTACACTCTTTCAGTGGTGATGAATGTGGTGATTACACTCTTTCAGTGGTGATGAATGTGGTGATTACACTCTTTCAGTGGTGATGAATGTGGTGATTACACTCTTTCAGTGGTGATGAATGTGGTGATTACACTCTTTCAGTGGTGATGAATGTGGTGATTACACTCTTTCAGTGGTGATGAATGTGGTGATTACACTCTTTCAGTGGTGATGAATGTGGTGATTACACTCTTTCAGTGGTGATGAATGTGGTGATTACACTCTTTCAGTGGGGATGAATGTGGTGATTACACTCTTTCAGTGGGGATGAATGTGGTGATTACACTCTTTCAGTGGGGATGAATGTGGTGATTACACTCTTTCAGTGGTGATGAATGTGGTGATTACACTCTTTCAGTGGTGATGAATGTGGTGATTACACTCTTTCAGTGGGGATGAATGTGGTTATTACACTCTTTTCAGTGGTGATGAATGTGGTGATTACACTCTTTCAGTGGTGATGAATGTGGTGATTACACTCTTTCAGTGGTGATGAATGTGGTGATTACACTCTTTCAGTGGTGATGAATGTGGTGATTACACTCTTTCAGTGGTGATGAATGTGGTGATTACACTCTTTCAGTGGTGATGAATGTGGTGATTACACTCTTTCAGTGGTGATGAATGTGGTGATTACACTCTTTCAGTGGTGATGAATGTGGTGATTACACTCTTTCAGTGGTGATGAATGTGGTGATTACACTCTTTCAGTGGTGATGAATGTGGTGATTACACTCTTTCAGTGGTGATGAATGTGGTGATTACACTCTTTCAGTGGTGATGAATGTGGTGATTACACTCTTTCAGTGGTGATGAATGTGGTGATTACACTCTTTCAGTGGTGATGAATGTGGTGATTACACTCTTTCAGTGGTGATGAATGTGGTGATTACACTCTTTCAGTGGTGATGAATGTGGTGATTACACTCTTTCAGTGGTGATGAATGTGGTGATTACACTCTTTCAGTGGTGATGAATGTGGTGATTACACTCTTTCAGTGGTGATGAATGTGGTGATTACACTCTTTCAGTGGTGATGAATGTGGTGATTACACTCTTTCAGTGGTGATGAATGTGGTGATTACACTCTTTCAGTGGTGATGAATGTGGTGATTACACTCTTTCAGTGGTGATGAATGTGGTGATTACACTCTTTCAGTGGTGATGAATGTGGTGATTACACTCTTTCAGTGGTGATGAATGTGGTGATTACACTCTTTCAGGTTTTTCATTTATGCCTTTGTAGCAGAATCTGTCAAATCCTGAATCTATTTAATAATTTATTCATATGAATGTTTTGTCGACTATACCCCCATTTAAAAAAAAATAATGATTTGCATTTAATTTCGTTCTGTGACTATGCAATTAAAATGATGCCAACGTATTCAAGGTATCAGAAGTCGGACACCAAGTAATTGTGTAGTATATAATTCCAACTTCAATTTCCCTGATGGCCTTTGAACAATATTTTCTTCGTCTGCAAAAACTGTTGTTTTATGTTAGGTTTCATCTTCCTTTTCTTCACAGTATGCACCCATTATTCTTATTCCTCCGATTGGTGGTGTTGCTAATAGGCTAACATACAACTTTAGTGATTGCGGTAAAGTCGTTCAGTAAGTACAGACAAACATATGCCCTCTGACATGATGTGTTAGTCTGGGTACCAGTCGTTTGAGTTGACATTCCACTCCTTGACAAGACAAATGACAGGAGAGGCAATGAGTGGAATGTCATAAATAGCTGAACAGAGACCGTAAACAGGCTAATTATGTGCCAACGGTCATTGTTAATTCACATTAATTGGAAAGATGCGGTTTTCCAAAAATTAAATTATATATATATATATATATATATATATATATATATATATATATATATATATATTTATATATATATATATATATATATATATATATATATATTTTTATTTTGACAATGAAATAACGAAATAGGCCTGACAAATAGGCAATGAAAAATCGGAATGAAAATAAATGTTCTCGGCTCATGCGTCAAGATGCGACTAATTATAAATAAAGAATAGTTTTGGTTACAATCACTAACCTACTGTTGTGAATATAGTTTAGACTAATGTTTTAAGCCACCAATTAACTAATTGGGAAATAAAATCATTATCATTTGGTTATTAGATTACTTTAGACGATTTGTCAAATAAATTACACCATTACCTTATTGGCAATTGTGTGAAAATGTATATTTGTCCTATTGAGACATTCTGGGATCGACAAAGTATCAGTAACAACGCTACAATTAACGAAATGTAATCTACACATTAGTTATAGGCTACGGAATGTCCTTCAAATTGGTAACTATAGAAATCAAGAGACCGGTTAGTTTAAACTCCACAGAAATCAAACGAGGCGAAATTATGTAAATTAATGACTTTATAGTTGATTGTTGAAGGTAAGAGAATAGTTCTGAATAATGATTGTTTGTGAAGACCTGTAAAAAGCAAAGACTTTTTGTTGACTGTATAACATGTCCATAGGGTTGCGCTGTTTTCACGTCATATGAATGACACTCGCAAATGCTTCCACTATTTCGTTGCCCTCTGACTCTCTTAGATATTCATTCTACTAATACCAGTGTCAACATAGACAATGAAAAGCATCGTCAACTAGGTTGGTTGGTGGCCGACTTTATACTGGTGATGGACTGTCAAACTAGTGACGGTACGGTAGTTACGTAAGGTAGACCTATAACGACTGAACGTACGGTAGACCTTTAACTACTGACCGTAAGGTAGACCTATAACTACTGAACATATGGTAGACCTTTAACTACTGACCTTATGGTAGACCTTTAACTACTGACCGTATGGTAGACCTTTAACTACTGACCGTATGGTAGACCTTTAACTACTGACCGTATGGTAGACCTTTAACTACTGACCGTATGGTAGACCTTTAACTACTGACCTTATGGTAGACCTTTAACTACTGACCGTATGGTAGACCTATAACTACTGACCGTATGGTAGACCTTTAACTACTGACCGTATGGTAGACCTATAACTACTGACCGTATGGTAGACCTATAACTACTGACCGTATGGTAGACCTATAACTACTGACCGTATGGTAGACCTTTAACTACTGACCGTATGGTAGACTTTTAACTACTGACCGTATGGTAGACCTATAACTACTGTCCGTATGGTAGACCTTTAACTACTGACCGTATGGTAGACCTTTAACTACTGACCGTATGGTAGACCTATAACTACTGACCGTATGGTAGACCTTTAACTACTGACCGTATGGTAGACCTATAACTACTGACCGTATGGTAGACCTATAACTACTGACCGTATGGTAGACCTTTAACTACTGACCGTATGGTAGACTTTAACTACTGACCGTATGGTAGACCTATAACTACTGACCGTATGGTAGACCTTTAACTACTGACCGTATGGTAGACCTTTAACTAACCGTACCTATAACTACTGACCGTATGGTAGACCTTAACTACTGACCGTATGGTAGACCTATAACTACTGACCGTATGGTAGACCTATAACTACTGACCGTATGGTAGACCTATAACTACTGACCGTATGGTAGACCTTTAACTACTGACCGTATGGTAGACCTTAACTACTGACCGTATGGTAGACCTATAACTACTGTCCGTATGGTAGACCTTTAACTACTGACCGTATGGTAGACCTTTAACTACTGACCGTATGGTAGACCTTTAACTACTGACCGTATGGTAGACCTATAACTACTGACCGTATGGTAGACCTATAACTACTGACCGTATGGTAGACCTTTATAACTACTGACCGTATGGTAGACCTATAACTACTGACCGTATGGTAGACCTATAACTACTGACCGTATGGTAGACCTTTAAATACTGACCGTATGGTAGACCTATAACTACTGACCGTATGGTAGACCTTTAAATACTGACCGTATGGTAGACCTTTAAATACTGACCGTATGGTAGACCTTTAACTACTGACCGTATGGTAGACCTATAACTACTGACCGTATGGTAGACCTTTAAATACTGACCGTATGGTAGACCTTTAACTACTGACCGTATGGTAGACCTATAACTACTGACCGTATGGTAGACCTATAACTACTGACCGTATGGTAGACCTTTAACTACTGACCGTATGGTAGACCTTTAACTACTGACCGTATGGTAGACCTATAACTACTGACCGTATGGTAGACCTTTAAATACTGACCGTATGGTAGACCTTTAACTACTGACCGTATGGTAGACCTATAACTACTGACCGTATGGTAGACCTTTAACTACTGACCGTATGGTAGACCTATAACTACTGACCGTATGGTAGACCTTTAACTACTGACCGTATGGTAGACCTTTAACTACTGACCGTATGGTAGACCTAGACCGTCTTGACTGTAATTAATTGCTGCATGTTTGGTATTTTGATTGATATGTTGGCTTGGATGTTTTATTGATATGCAATTTTGTTGACTACAAAACGTGTTATGCCCCTGACAAAACGTGTAATATTTCATAACAACGTGAACAACGTTATAATGAAATATTATTTAAACTTCCAAATCAAAGGAAATAATATATGTCATGCACTCACAGAAACTATAGGCCAGTAGGCCTAGTTACAGAATGCCTGTGGCCGCGACCAATTTACTACAGTCATTTAATATGCCACCAACACAGAGAGAATGTTCGTTTGTACAGACGTTATGTACGCCGATGCCTAACACCTTATATATAGACTATCTGGGTATCAGTTGTAAGCCTATAAACGTGTTGGCAATCAGAACGCTGTTTTTATAGTCAATTAACAAAATATTTTTAACACATGGCGTTTATGTAGGCCCTGGGTCTGTCTTGTGAAAATGTTACACTTTTATCAGGCTATACAGCATAGAATATGCCTATACCCTATACATGTGAATTAAGTTTATTATAGTGTGTGTGTGTGTGTGTGTGTGTGTGTGTGTGTGTGTGTGTGTGTGTGTGTGTGTGTGTGTGTGTGTGTGTGTGTGTGTGTGTGTGTGCGTGCGTGCGTGCGTGCGCGCGCGCGTGTGCGTGCGTGTGTGTGTGTGTGTGTGTGTGTGTGTGTGTGTGTGTGTGTGTGTGTGTGTGTGTGTGTGTGTGTGTGTGTGTGTGTGTGTGTGTGTGTGTGTGGGGTGAGAATACATGAGATACATTCTCTCGATTACACTAATTCACTAATCACTCGCGCATCTTTTTTTCCTCAACAAGATTAGAAAAACATTGAATCTGACTCGGGTTAGTTAATAGGAAGTAAGTGAAAACAACATTACATTTACGACACTCATTTGATTGCTATAGTCTTGATATAGGATTTGATTTGAATTATGTTCGTCATTTCATCTTAAATACTGCATGAGTTTTAAGCACGTCGAGGAGGACATTATAACGCGGTTACGCACAAGTCAAACGATATCAATCTCTGTTCTGTTTAAATAGCAGAACATTCAGGTTCAGCGTTTGACTGTCGTCTACATGACGTGTCAGAATGATCTCTTGAATGTTCACAATTGAGCGGAGACAGATTTGCTCCCCGATATTGTGATCGATCGGCCAATGTGAATTGTTGCCCTTCCAGATATGTTTGGATCAGCTGCTCAAAAGGGAGGAGCTGTATTTGGATTAGCATGAAAGCCGTCCATGTGCAACGTTACAAAGGCCAATGACTGATGCTGAATGGATATACAGTAGAATAGCTTCTGATCCTTCCTCCTTTATATCGTAATAGCATCTGATACCTCCTCTCTCGCACCCTGTCAAACGAAGTCTCCGTTACCTCCCTCTCTCGTATCATCTATAGCATAACCAACCGTCCGATATGTGGTTACCTTGCTGCTTCCACTATTCGTTGAGTCCATCTATGGCTCCGGTAGTAAAGGCAAAGTAAAAACATTCTAACTTCATATCCTCTGCAAAGCAAGGAATAAATGAACAAACGTGGAATCTTAAATTGTGCTGCCTGTCGTCCATCCCCTCGAGCGCTTTATAGGCGGTTCAATCTAGGAGCTCCGACAGTGAGGTCTCTCTCTCTCCACCCCCTTCACACACAAACAAACACGCAAGCAAGCACACAGAGCGTATTTCCTGTATCTGCCGTATCTATCGTCCTCTCGCTTGCGCTCTGTCAAGCTGCTTTGCTGTCACACTCAAGTAGAGCGCGGAGAAGAACCATCGAGCTCCGAGTGACGGATATCCGACTTCTGCTCCCCGAAACATCCCCCAGTCCAGCCCTGGATTCAATACTTATCATCAATGGACAGAGCTTCCTACCCAACCAGGCGAGGTACAGACACCACGTAAACAGTGAGTACAACCTGTTCACATACACGTTTTATTACGAGCCTCATCTTTTCAGCCAGCTTGAGACTACTTTACCAACTTTACAAATACTAATAAAAGTATTAGGTGTTAGTTTATAACGGTGATAATAACAACAATGGTCCAAGGACAAATTCTAATAGTAATAGTAATATTTTAAAGGATAAAAATGCTATTAATTAATGGTCGTTAATATTAGGCCCAGTAAAAGGTACATTTAATGAACATATCAACAATGTTCTGGTCGTGCGTCTAGCCTGAATAATTGGTTGTTAAAAATAATAGCCTAAATGGGTGAAGAATAAAAATTATGAGCAAGGTGTCAATGTTTTGGCGATAATTTAGTGTAAATAATGCTCTATCATTAGGTTACCATATAATAACTATTATTAGCTATGATAATAATATTTGGGTTGGATTATATTATCTCATATTTCGATGTTTCATTGTAGCCTAACACTTTTAGATTTCAGATAAAAAATACATGTAGATTATACATTCCACATGAACAATAAAGTGTATCAACAGTTTTACTACTGACAATTATTATAATTATAATCATTATTATACTTTTATAATTCTACTTGAGGAGTGTGCACGTTCTGATTAAATCATTACGCAAAACAAAGACGAGCTCACTGTGTTGAATGCAAAATACATTTAGCACGGGTTAGTATCAGGTAGAGCCTATATCAATTTGTAATTTTCCATGCGAATTCATTTAGGACAATTTATCACATTGCGTAGCTAGCTATCCAACATGCATTATCTTAGTGAAATTAGTTTCGTTTGGAGTTTGAAAATGTATTGCTACTGACTTATTACTCTTCTTTTAGAGTTTTATTTCAACTTGTAATTTATACAAGTAAAAGGCGTAGTGTCCCGAGTCAAACCATTGGCTATAGGTCTAGCCTATAGACCTACTTTTTGATTGAGACGTTGACGTATCAATACTTTTCCATGTGTATATTCTCAACTGCATTTAAATGTTTTTTTCGGAAAAAAGTCACGGGTCAAATTCAGGAATTTTAGCGCGTTTGAATGTTCATATGTTGAAGACAAACGAATGAGCAACCGGACTGAGCAAGCTGTCTTGCACCATAAGGTGAATAAATAATCACCCTACCCTGCATAAATCTCTACAACCTTTAATTAAAAAAAATGTCAGCTAAAATTTTAACAATTATAAGCTCGCCTAATGAGTGGACAGGGTACCTTTTTTTGCTCAAACGTTTTTACAGCGAGAGAAAGAGCAGCGTTGCTCTCAGCAAGACGAAGCCTATTGTCCCCAAAAATGTCAACAGCAGTAATTTAGTGGTTCCATCAAAATGCCGGTTTCATTTGGATAAACTTGGTTTCACTGCAGTATGCCAAGTGGAGAGAAAAACGTTGTTCCGACAGCTTTCTGTCCATTTCTCTCTCCCAAAATAAAACACTTCAGGGCTTGACTATTTAAAAAATGACAATGAAATGCCCCCTTACCATCTTTCCTACTTCAACGTTATTTGATTCTATGTAATACAGTACATGCAAAAGCTAGGCCTCTTACCATGGGCGTGTCTCCCTCATTAAGCATACAGTTAAATGGTACATTCAAATCAAATCCTATTTTTATTCATCACATGCTTCATAAAGGTGTAAACTAACAGTGAAATGCTTACTTAAGGCCCTTCCCAACAATGCAGAGAACCAGAAAATAGACAAATAATAGAAAAGTAAAAGATGTAATAAGACTGTAAGTAATAATACATTCACATTGAGTAATGATAACTTCAGTGTATTGGGGAAGTATTCAGACCCCTTGATTTTCCCACATTTTGTTACGTTACAGTCTTATTCTAAAATGGATTCAATTGTCCCCCCTCATCAATCTACACACAATACCACACGATGACAAAACAAAAAAAAACAGGGTTTTGTACATTTTTGCAAATGTGCAAAAAAACAAACAACGGAAATATGACATTTATATAAAAACTTTGTTCAGACCCTTTACTCAGTACTTTGTTCAGACCCTTTACTCAGACCCTTTACTCAGTACTTTGTTGAAGCACCTTTGGCAGCGATTGCAGCCTTGAGTTGTTTTGGATATGATGCTACAAGCTTGGCACAGCTATTTTCAGGTCTCTCCAGAGATGTTCAATCGGGTTCAAGTCCGGGCCACTCAAGAACATCAGGGACTCCTGCGTTGTCACTCCCGCGTTGTCTTGGCTGTGTGCTTAGAGTTTTTCTGCTTTGAGGTCCTGAGCACTCTGGAGCAGGTTTTCATCAATGATCTCTTTGTACTTGCTCCGTTCATCTTTGCCTCGATCCTGACAAGTCTCCCAGTCCCTGCCGCTGAAAGACATCCCCACAGCATGATGCTGCCAGCACCATTTAAAAACATTTTTTAAGCTTTATTTAACTAGGCAAGTCAGTTAAGAACAAATTCTTATTTTCAATGACAGCCTAGGAACAGTGGGTTAACTGCCTGTTCAGGGGCAGAACGACAGATTTGTACGTTGTCAGCTCGGGGATTTGAACTAGCAACCGTTCAGTTATCTTGTCCAACACTCTAACCACTAGGCTACCCTTCCGCCCCACCATCCTTCACTGTAGGGATGGTACCAGGTTTCCTCGAGAATTGACATTTGGCATCCAGGCCAAACAGTTTAATCTTGGTTTCATCAGACCATGGTCTGAGAGACCTTTAGGTTCCTTTTGGCAAACTCCAGCGGGCTGTCAGGCTGTCATGTGCCTTTTACTGAGGAGTGGCTTCCGTCTGGCCACTCTAACATAAATGCCTGATTGGTGGAGTGCTGCAGAGATAGTTGTCCTTCTGGAAGGTTCTCCCATCTCCACAGAGGAACTCTGGAGCTCTGTCAGAGTGACCATCGGGTATTTGGTCACCTCCTGACCAAGGCCCTTCTCCCCCGATTTGTCAATTTGGCGGGCCTGCCAGCTCTAGGAAGAGTCTTGGTGGTTCCAAACTTCTTCCATTTAAGAATGATGGAGGCCACAGTGTTCTTGGGGATCTTCAATGCTGCAGACATCTTTTGGTACCCTTCCCCAGATGTGTGTCTTTACACAATCCTGTCTCAGAGCTCTACAGCCAATTCCTTCCACCTTATGGCTTGGTTTTGCTCTGACATGCACTGTCAACTGTGGGGCCTTATATAGACAGGTGTGTGCCTTTTCCAAATCATGTCCAATCAATTGAATGTTCCACAGGTGGACTCCAATCAAGTTGTAGAAACATCTCAAGGATGATCAATGGAAACATGATGCACCTGAGCTCAATTTGGAGTGTCATGGCAAAGGGTCTGAATACTTCTGTAAATAAGGTATTTCTAGTTTTAATAAATTAGCAAAAATGAGCAAAAACCTGTTTTTACTTTGTCATTATGGGTATTGCGTGTAGACTGATGAGAAAAAATGTTTTATTTGATCCATTTTAGAATAAGGCTGTTACGTAACAAAATGTGGAAAAAGGAGATGGGTCGGAATACTTTCTGAATGCACAGTATACACTAGAGGTTGTTGTTCTGGCACCACACTGCCAGGTCTCTGACCTCCTCCCTATAGGCTGTCTCATCGTCGTTGGTAATCAGGCCTACCACCGTCATGTTGTCGGCAAACTTAATAATGGTGTTGGAGTCATATATATTATTATTATTATTATATTATTATTATATTATATTATTATTATTATTATTATATTATTATATTATTATATTATTATATATTATTATTATTATTATTATTATATTATTATTATTATTATTATATTATTATTATTATTATATTATTATATTATTATATTATTATTATTATTATTATTATATTATTATTATTATATTATTATTATTATTATATTATTATTATTATATTATTATTATTATTATATTATTATTATATTATTATTATTATTATATTATTATTATTATTATATTATTATATTATTATATTATTATATATTATTATTATTATTATTATTATTATTATATTATTATTATTATTATTATTATATTATTATTATTATTATTATTATATTATTATATTATTATTATTATATTCATGCGCGGCCACGTATTCATGGGTGAACAGAGTAAATGAGGGGACTAAGCACCCACCCCTGAGGGCCCCTGTGTTGAGGGTCAGTGTGGCGGATGTGCTGTTGCCTACCCTCACCGACTCTGGGCAGCCCGTCAGGAAGTCCAGTTTCAGAAGGAGGTGTTCTGTGCCAGGGCCCTTAGCTTTGTGATGAGCTTGCAGGGCACTATGGTGTTGAACGCTGAGCTGTAGTCAACAACATAATTCTTACATGGGTGTTCCTCTTGTCCAGGTGGGAAAGGGTAGTGTAAGAGTGCAATAGAGATTGCATCATCTGGGGCCTCCCAAGTGGGGCTGCGGTCTAAGGCACTGCTAGTGGTGTCACCACAGACCTGGGTTCGATCCCAGGCCTTGATCGGGAGTCCCATAGTGCGGCTTACAATTGGCCAGGGGGGCTTTACTTAACTCATTTCGCTCTAGCAACTTTTTGTGGCAGGCCGGGCACCTGCAGGCTGACCTTGGTCATCGGTTGAATGGTGTTTCCTCCGACACATTGGTGCGGCTGGTTTTAGCGTTAAGCGGGCGGGTGTTAAGAAGCGCGGTTTGGTGGGACATGTTTCGGAGGACACTCGACCTTCCCTCTGGAGCCCGTTGGGAGTTGCAGAGATGAGACAATATCAAAATTGGGGTGAAAAAGGCACCAAAAAATGACATTGCGTCATCTGTGGATCTGTTGGGGCAGTATATGAATTGGAATGGGTCCAGGGTGAGTGTGATTATGGTGTTGATGTGAGCCATGACCAACCTTTCAAAGCATTTCATGAATACAGATGTGAGTGCTTTGGGGCGATAGTCATTTAGACAGGTTACCTTGGCATTCTTAGGCACAGGGACTATGGTGGGCTGCTTGAAACATGTAGGTATTACAGACTGGGTCAGGGGAGGTTCAAAATGTCTGTGACGACACTTGCCAGCTGGTCAGTGCACGCTATGAGTACACGTCTTGGTAATCTGTCTGGCCTTGTGAATGTTAACCTGTTTAAAAGTCTTGCTCACATCGGTTACGGAGAGCATTATCACACAGTCGTACTGAACAGCTGGTGCTCTAATGCATGGTTCAGTGTTGCTTGCCTCGAAGCGAACATAGAAGGCATATAGCTCGTCTGGTATGCTCGTGTCACTAGGCAGCTCACAGCTGGGTTTCCCTTTGTAATCTGGGATAGTTTGCTAGCCCTGCCATATCCAACAAGTTTTTTAAACATTTTTAATACGATATTGTCGAGGTGACATCAGATTAGAGGCGTGGCTTATTTGAGGCGTGGCTTCCACATTTTTTGGTCACTTGTTAGCATAAATGTCATTCCTGTTCATCATGTTCATTTTGTACACAGCAAATTATAATGTTCCTTGAAAATTTATGCACGTTACATATTCTAATATAATAATAATATTAACATTGCTGATTACATACAGTAATAAAGTGGCAACTATTCCAACTTTGGAATTTGCATAGGCTCTTGAGGAAGTCATACACCTCGTTTAGCCTCATTGAAGCTACCAAACGGTTAGTGTTCAACCTTAACATGTGACGGCAATACAACAGAACAGATGAACAACAATGACATTTACTCTAACGGAGACCATAAAAGATCTATCTTAAAGCCACGCCCCTACTAAGCCACACCTCCACTACAGGGTGGCATTAAAGGGTCCTCCAAGAACCCCTCAACTAACCGAAGGTGCAAATATGAAGCATTGACTAGAAATGGTTCCTTGGAGGATCTCCAACGTTCCTCAAGTCACTGATTCTAAGAGCAAACAGCATAATCTTTATTATTGTTATTATCATTATTATTATTGTTGTTATTATCATTATCATTGTTATTATCATTATCATTGTTATTATTATTGTTATTATCATTATCATTGTTATTATTATTGTTATTATCATTATTATTATTGTTGTTATTACCATTATCACTGTTATTATCATTATCATTGTTATTATCATTATCATTGTTATTATTATTGTTATTATCATTATTATTATTGTTATTATCATTATTATTGTTGTTATTATCATTATCATTGTTATTATTATTGTTATTATCATTATTGTTATTGTTATTATTGTTATTATCATTATCATTCTTATTATTATTGTTATTATCATTATTGTTATTATTTATTTATTTTATTTATTTGATTTAACCTTTATTTAACCAGGAAGGGTTCATTGAGATTTAAAATCTCTTTTTCAGAAGCGTCCTGGCCCAGATAGGCAGCACCAAGACATTACAAAAATTACAGACAAACAACAAGACAAAAAGTAATCTAGTAAAAACATAGAATTCACAATAGTTTAACAAAATCAAAAACAGCTAATTAAAAACATTGACAGGTCAGAGAATCAGTCTCAAGATCATTCATCAGTGATTTAAAAGCACCAATCGGTACAGGTTCTTCAGTTTAAAACTATTTTTGTAAGGTGGGTTTCCAGCACTTTGAGATATCAGCTGATGTACGAAGGGCTATATAAATAAATTTGATTTGATTTGATTTGATGGCGCAGAGGACATAAAAGCCCTTTTACCAAATTCAGTTCAGACATTTGGAACAGTTAGCAGGATGAAGTCCAGCAAACGAAGAGAGTTCCCACCACATTTCTGAGCAATAAAAATGCCCAAATAAAAAGGTAGTAAACCCAAAATGGCTTTGTAAATAGAAGTATACCAGTGACTGAGCCTACGAGTGACTAGAGAAGGCCAGCCAACCCTGGTATACAAAGTGCAGTGGTGCGTAAGGGTTTGGCAGTTTAAACTCAATCTCAAAGTGCCAAGGTAAAGAGTGTCAATTGGTCTCAATTGTTATTGTTGTTATCATTATTGTTATTATTATTGTCATTATTATTATTGTTATTATTATTATTGTCATTGTTGTTATCATTATTATCTTTAATAACAACAAGAAGAGGAAGAAACAACACCTAATAGACACTTGAAAATAAGAAATAGAAACATATATCATGTTAAATCTTTTAAAACCCCTTTTCTATATGGTCCTTTTCATCACCAGACCATAAATATCACGTAGTGGTGCATTGTTCACTTCTTATCAGTTACATCAGTCATACATTTCAACAGTCTCTATGACCGAGTAGCTGTAAACAGTCTAAGAGAGCACGTTGACGGCGTTGATATACGAAGAGATGTCAACTCCGTCAAGCCTAACGCGTTGTGAACCTTCCATCATCCTCCGAGCTCCCGGAATATTCAGACATAATTCTCTCAATGAGGGGTTTGTATACAGCAACTCTTTTGTACAGGACGTTTTTGTTTGGTTACTCAGCCCCTGGATGCATTCCAAATGGCACCCTATACCCTATAGTGTACTAGGCTTGACCGGAGCCTACATAGGGAATAGAGTGCCATTTGTGACAGCCCTGTTCTGGTCTAGTCGTGTGGATGAAAGCTGGAGGGCACTGCTGTGTGATGTCGTCAGATGTTATCAGGAGGAGATCTCATGTACTGAGAGACATCCATCCATTCAATCAGTCTGACAACTGGTCACTGGACAAACTCACAGGACTGGTGTGATGAGAGGCGAAGAGCTGTGAACACTAAAGTGTGTGTGTGTGTGTCAGAGAGAGAGAGACCTATGTTGGCAGAGGTAGAGGACACCCAACACATATCCTTCCCCTTCATACATGTCTGGTAATAATTTCTCCCTGTTAATGACTCTGGGTGCAGAGATGACGGGGGCGGGGCGGAGGGGAGGTGTTTAATCCTGTGCCTGTCTTTCCCAAATCCCATGTAGACGTGTTTATCAGAAGCAGATCTGCAATGCTCGGGGATAGAGTGTTTAGTCAATAGCTGTTAAGATTTATAAGCTTTTAATTACACAATGCTCTCCAATCAGGCCTAGCTCTCCCATGATATCTGGTCTCATAGCAAGATGTCTGGTTCTGGACCAGAGAG
>NC_060193.1:60082345-60084845 GCF_021184085.1 Oncorhynchus gorbuscha
TGTGGTGATTACACTCTTTCAGTGGTGATGAATGTGGTGATTACACTCTTTCAGTGGGGATGAATGTGGTGATTACACTCTTTCAGTGGTGATGAATGTGGTGATTACACTCTTTCAGTGGTGATGAATGTGGTGATTACACTCTTTCAGTGGTGATGAATGTGGTGATTATTACACTCTTTCAGTGGTGATGAATGATTACACTCTTTCAGATGAATGTGGTGATTACACTCTTTCAGTGGGGAGTGATTACACTCTTTCAGTGATGAATGTGGTGATTACACTCTTTCAGTGGTGATGAATGTGGTGATTACACTCTTTCAGTGGTTAATGTGGTGATTACTCTTTCAGTGGTGATGAATGTGGTGATTACACTCTTTCAGTGGTGATGAATGTGGTGATTACACTCTTTCAGTGGTGATGAATGTGGTGATTACACTCTTTCAGTGGTGATGAATGTGGTGATTACACTCTTTCAGTGGTGATGAATGTGGTGATTACACTCTTTCAGTGATTGTGGTGATTACACTCTTTCAGTGGTGATGAATGTGGTGATTACACTCTTTCAGTGGTGATGAATGTGGTGATTACACTCTTTCAGTGGTGATGAATGTGGTGATTACACTCTTTCAGTGGTGATGAATGTGGTGATTACACTCTTTCAGTGGTGATGAATGTGGTGATTACACTCTTTCAGTGGTGATGAATGTGGTGATTACACTCTTTCAGTGGAATGATTACACTCTTTCAGTGGTGATGAATGTGGTGATTACACTCTTTCAGTGGTGATGAATGTGGTGATTACACTCTTTCAGTGGGATGAATGTGGTGATTACACTCTTTCAGTGGTGATGAATGTGGTGATTACACTCTTTCATGATGAATGTGATTACACTCTTTCAGTGGTGATGAATGTGGTGATTACACTCTTTCAGTGGTGATGAATGTGGTGATTACACTCTTTCAGTGGTGATGAATGTGGTGATTACACTCTTTCAGTGGTGATGAATGTGGTGATTACACTCTTTCAGTGGTGATGATGAATGTGGTGATTATTACACTCTTTCAGTGGTGATGAATGTGGTGATTATTACACTCTTTCAGTGGTGATGAATGTGGTGATTACACTCTTTCAGTGGTGGATGAATGTGGTGATTACACTCTTTCAGTGGTGATGAATGTGGTGATTACACTCTTTCAGTGGTGATGAATGTGGTGATTACACTCTTTCAGTGGGGATGAATGTGGTGATTACACTCTTTCAGTGGTGATGAATGTGGTGATTACACTCTTTCAGTGGTGATGAATGTGGTGATTACACTCTTTCAGTGGTGATGAATGTGGTGATTACACTCTTTCAGTGGTGATGAATGTGGTGATTACACTCTTTCAGTGGTGATGAATGTGGTGATTACACTCTTTCAGTGGTGATGAATGTGGTGATTACACTCTTTCAGTGGTGATGAATGTGGTGATTACACTCTTTCAGTGGTGATGAATGATTATCTTTCAGTGGTGATGAATGTGATTACACTCTTTCAGTGGTGATGAATGTGGTGATTACACTCTTTCAGTGGTGATGAATGTGGTGATTACACTCTTTCAGTGGTGATGAATGTGGTGATTACACTCTTTCAGTGGTGATGAATGTGGTGATTACACTCTTTCAGTGGTGATGAATGTGGTGATTACACTCTTTCAGTGGTGATGAATGTGGTGATTACACTCTTTCAGTGGTGATGAATGTGGTGATTACACTCTTTCAGTGGTGATGAATGTGGTGATTACACTCTTTCAGTGGTGATGAATGTGGTGATTACACTCTTTCAGGTTTTTCATTTATGCCTTTGTATGCAGAATCTGTCAAATCCTGAATCTATTTAATAATTTATTCATATGAATGTTTTGTCGACTATACCCCCATTTAAAAAAAAATAATGATTTGCATTTAATTTCGTTCTGTGACTATGCAATTAAAATGATGCCAACGTATTCAAGGTATCAGAAGTCGGACACCAAGTAATTGTGTAGTATATAATTCCAACTTCAATTTCCCTGATGGCCTTTGAACAATATTTTCTTCGTCTGCAAAAACAATTACTGTTGTTTTATGTTAGGTTTCATCTTCCTTTTCTTCACAGTATGCACCCATTATTCTTATTCCTCCGATTGGTGGTGTTGCTAATAGGCTAACATACAACTTTAGTGATTGCGGTAAAGTCGTTCAGTAAGTACAGACAAACATATGCCCTCTGACATGATGTGTTAGTCTGGGTACCAGTCGTTTGAGTTGACATTCCACTCCTTGACAAGACAAATGACAGGAGAGGCAATGAGTGGAATGTCATAAATAGCTGAACAGAGACCGTAAACAGGCTAATTATGTGCCAACGGTCATTGTTAATTCACATTAATTGGAAAGATGCGGTTTTCCAAAGTTAAATTATATATATATATATATATATATATATATATATATATATATATATTTTTATATATA
>NC_060193.1:60089845-60104845 GCF_021184085.1 Oncorhynchus gorbuscha
GAGGAGTGTGCACGTTCTGATTAAATCATTACGCAAAACAAAGACGAGCTCACTGTGTTGAATGCAAAATACATTTAGCACGGGTTAGTATCAGGTAGAGCCTATATCAATTTGTAATTTTCCATGCGAATTCATTTAGGACAATTTATCACATTGCGTAGCTAGCTATCCAACATGCATTATCTTAGTGAAATTAGTTTCGTTTGGAGTTTGAAAATGTATTGCTACTGACTTATTACTCTTCTTTTAGAGTTTTATTTCAACTTGTAATTTATACAAGTAAAAGGCGTAGTGTCCCGAGTCAAACCATTGGCTATAGGTCTAGCCTATAGACCTACCTTTTGATTGAGACGTTGACGTATCAATACTTTTCCATGTGTATATTCTCAACTGCATTTAAATGTTTTTTCGGAAAAAAGTCACGGGTCAAATTCAGGAATTTTAGCGCGTTTGAATGTTCATATGTTGAAGACAAACGAATGAGCAACCGGACTGAGCAAGCTGTCTTGCACCATAAGGTGAATAAATAATCACCCTACCCTGCATAAATCTCTACAACCTTTAATTTAAAAAAATGTCAGCTAAAATTTTAACAATTATAAGCTCGCCTAATGAGTGGACAGGGTACCTTTTTTGCTCAAACGTTTTTACAGCGAGAGAAAGAGCAGCGTTGCTCTCAGCAAGACGAAGCCTATTGTCCCCAAAAATGTCAACAGCAGTAATTTAGTGGTTCCATCAAAATGCCGGTTTCATTTGGATAAACTTGGTTTCACTGCAGTATGCCAAGTGGAGAGAAAAACGTTGTTCCGACAGCTTTCTGTCCATTTCTCTCTCCCAAAATAAAACACTTCAGGGCTTGACTATTTAAAAAAATGACAATGAAATGCCCCCTTACCATCTTCCTACTTGAACGTTATTTGATTCTATGTAATACAGTACATGCAAAAGCTAGGCCTCTTACCATGGGCGTGTCTCCCTCATTAAGCATACAGTTAAATGGTACATTCAAATCAAATCCTATTTTTATTCATCACATGCTTCATAAAGGTGTAAACTAACAGTGAAATGCTTACTTAAGGCCCTTCCCAACAATGCAGAGAACCAGAAAATAGACAAATAATAGAAAAGTAAAAGATGTAATAAGACTGTAAGTAATAATACATTCACATTGAGTAATGATAACTTCAGTGTATTGGGGAAGTATTCAGACCCCTTGATTTTCCCACATTTTGTTACATTACAGTCTTATTCTAAAATGGATTCAATTGTCCCCCCCCCTCATCAATCTACACACAATACCACACGATGACAAAACAAAAACAGGGTTTTGTACATTTTTGCAAATGTGCAAAAAAACAAACAACGGAAATATGACATTTATATAAAAATTCAGACCCTTTACTCAGTACTTTGTTCAGACCCTTTACTCAGTACTTTGTTGAAGCACCTTTACTCAGTACTTTGTTGAAGCACCTTTACTCAGTACTTTGTTGAAGCACCTTTGGCAGCGATTGCAGCCTTGAGTTGTTTTGGATATGATGCTACAAGCTTGGCACAGCTATTTTCAGGTCTCTCCAGAGATGTTCAATCGGGTTCAAGTCCGGGCCACTCAAGAACATCAGGGACTCCTGCGTTGTCACTCCCGCGTTGTCTTGGCTGTGTGCTTAGAGTTTTTCTGCTTAGAGGTCCTGAGCACTCTGGAGCAGGTTTTCATCAATGATCTCTTTGTACTTGCTCCGTTCATCTTTGCCTCGATCCTGACAAGTCTCCCAGTCCCTGCCGCTGAAAGACATCCCCACAGCATGATGCTGCCAGCACCATTTAAAAACATTTTTTAAGCTTTATTTAACTAGGCAAGTCAGTTAAGAACAAATTCTTATTTTCAATGACAGCCTAGGAACAGTGGGTTAACTGCCTGTTCAGGGGCAGAACGACAGATTTGTACCTTGTCAGCTCGGGGATTTGAACTAGCAACCGTTCAGTTATCTTGTCCAACACTCTAACCACTAGGCTACCCTGCCGCCCCACCATCCTTCACTGTAGGGATGGTACCAGGTTTCCTCGAGAATTGACATTTGACATCCAGGCCAAACAGTTTAATCTTGGTTTCATCAGACCATGGTCTGAGAGACCTTTAGGTGCCTTTTGGCAAACTCCAAGCGGGCTGTCAGGCTGTCATGTGCCTTTTACTGAGGAGTGGCTTCCGTCTGGCCACTCTAACATAAATGCCTGATTGGTGGAGTGCTGCAGAGATAGTTGTCCTTCTGGAAGGTTCTCCCATCTCCACAGAGGAACTCTGGAGCTCTGTCAGAGTGACCATCGGGTATTTGGTCACCTCCCTGACCAAGGCCCTTCTCCCCCGATTTGTCAATTTGGCGGGCCTGCCAGCTCTAGGAAGAGTCTTGGTGGTTCCAAACTTCTTCCATTTAAGAATGATGGAGGCCACAGTGTTCTTGGGGATCTTCAATGCTGCAGACATCTTTTGGTACCCTTCCCCAGATGTGTGTCTTTACACAATCCTGTCTCAGAGCTCTACAGCCAATTCCTTCCACCTTATGGCTTGGTTTTTGCTCTGACATGCACTGTCAACTGTGGGGCCTTATATAGACAGGTGTGTGCCTTTTCCAAATCATGTCCAATCAATTGAATGTTCCACAGGTGGACTCCAATCAAGTTGTAGAAACATCTCAAGGATGATCAATGGAAACATGATGCACCTGAGCTCAATTTGGAGTGTCATGGCAAAGGGTCTGAATACTTCTGTAAATAAGGTATTTCTAGTTTTAATAAATTAGCAAAAATGAGCAAAAACCTGTTTTTACTTTGTCATTATGGGTATTGCGTGTAGACTGATGAGAAAAAATGTTTTATTTGATCCATTTTAGAATAAGGCTGTTACGTAACAAAATGTGGATAAAGGAAATGGGTCGGAATACTTTCTGAATGCACAGTATACACAAGAGGTTGTTGTTCTGGCACCACACTGCCAGGTCTCTGACCTCCTCCCTATAGGCTGTCTCATCGTCGTTGGTAATCAGGCCTACCACCGTCATGTTGTCGGCAAACTTAATAATGGTGTTGGAGTCATGCGCGGCCACGTATTCATGGGTGAACAGAGTAAATGAGGGGACTAAGCACCCACCCCTGAGGGCCCCTGTGTTGAGGGTCAGTGTGGCGGATGTGCTGTTGCCTACCCTCACCGACTCTGGGCAGCCCGTCAGGAAGTCCAGTTTCAGAAGGAGGTGTTCTGTGCCAGGGCCCTTAGCTTTGTGATGAGCTTGCAGGGCACTATGGTGTTGAACGCTGAGCTGTAGTCAACAACAGCATTTTTACATGGGTGTTCCTCTTGTCCAGGTGGGAAAGGGTAGTGTAAGAGTGCAATAGAGATTGCATCATCTGGGGCCTCCCAAGTGGGGCTGCGGTCTAAGGCACTGCTAGTGGTGTCACCACAGACCTGGGTTCGATCCCAGGCCTTGATCGGGAGTCCCATAGTGCGGCTTACAATTGGCCAGGGGGGCTTTACTTAACTCATTTCGCTCTAGCAACTTTTTGTGGCAGGCCGGGCACCTGCAGGCTGACCTTGGTCATCGGTTGAATGGTGTTTCCTCCGACACATTGGTGCGGCTGGTTTTAGCGTTAAGCGGGCGGGTGTTAAGAAGCGCGGTTTGGTGGGACATGTTTCGGAGGACACTCGACCTTCCACTCTGGAGCCCGTTGGGAAGTTGCAGAGATGAGACAATATCAAAATTGGGGTGAAAAAAGGCACCAAAAAATGACATTGCGTCATCTGTGGATCTGTTGGGGCAGTATATGAATTGGAATGGGTCCAGGGTGAGTGTGATTATGGTGTTGATGTGAGCCATGACCAACCTTTCAAAGCATTTCATGAATACAGATGTGAGTGCTTTGGGGCGATAGTCATTTAGACAGGTTACCTTGGCATTCTTAGGCACAGGGACTATGGTGGGCTGCTTGAAACATGTAGGTATTACAGACTGGGTCAGGGGAGGTTCAAAATGTCTGTGACGACACTTGCCAGCTGGTCAGTGCACGCTATGAGTACACGTCTTGGTAATCTGTCTGGCCTTGTGAATGTTAACCTGTTTAAAAGTCTTGCTCACATCGGTTACGGAGAGCATTATCACACAGTCGTACTGAACAGCTGGTGCTCTAATGCATGGTTCAGTGTTGCTTGCCTCGAAGCGAACATAGAAGGCATATAGCTCGTCTGGTATGCTCGTGTCACTAGGCAGCTCACAGCTGGGTTTCCCTTTGTAATCTGGGATAGTTTGCTAGCCCTGCCATATCCAACAAGTTTTTAAAACATTTTTAATACGATATTGTCGAGGTGACATCAGATTAGAGGCGTGGCTTATTTGAGACGTGGCTTCCACATTTTTTGGTCACTTGTTAGCATAAATGTCATTCCTGTTCATCATGTTAATTTTGTACACAGCAAATTATAATGTTCCTTGAAAATTTATGCACGTTACATATTCTAATATAATAATAATATAACATTGCTGATTACATATAGTAATAAAGTGGCAACTATTCCAACTTTGGAATTTGCATAGGCTCTTGAGGAAGTCATACACCTCGTTTAGCCTCATTGAAGCTACCAAACGGTTAGTGTTCAACCTTAACATGTGACGGCAATACAACAGAACAGATGAACAACAATGATATTTACTCTAACGGAGACCATAAAAGATCTATCTTAAAGCCACGCCCTACTAAGCCACACCTCCACTACAGGGTGGCATTAAAGGGTCCTCCAAGAACCCCTCAACTAACCGAAGGTGCAAATATGAAGCATTGACAAGAAATGGTTCCTTGGAGGATCTCCAACGTTCCTCAAGTCACTGATTCTAAGAGCAAAATCTTTATAATTATCATTTTATTATTGTTATTATCATTATTTGTTATTATTATTGTTATTATCATTATTATTATTGTTATTATCATTATCATTGTTATTATTATTGTTATTATCATTATCATTGTTATTATTATTGTTATTATCATTATTATTATTGTTGTTATTATCATTATCATTGTTATTATTATTGTTATTATCATTGTTATTATTATTGTTATTATCATTATCATTGTTATTATTGTTATTATCATTATCATTGTTATTATTATTGTTATTATCATTATTATTATTATAATTATCATTGTTATTATTATAATTATCATTGTTATTATTGTTGTTATTATCATTATTATTGTTGTTATTATCATTATCATTGTTATTATTATTGTTATTATCATTATTGTTATTGTTATTATTGTTATTATCATTATCATTCTTATTATTATTGTTATTATCATTATTGTTATTATTTATTTATTTTATTTATTTGATTTAACCTTTATTTAACCAGGAAGGGTTCATTGAGATTTAAAATCTCTTTTTCAGAAGCGTCCTGGCCCAGATAGGCAGCACCAAGACATTACAAAAATTACAGACAAACAACAAGACAAAAAGTAATCTAGTAAAAACATAGAATTCACAATAGTTTAACAAAATCAAAAACAGCTAATTAAAAACATTGACAGGTCAGGGAATCAGTCTCAAGATCATTCATCAGTGATTTAAAAGCACCAATCGGTACAGGTTCTTCCAGTTTAAAACTATTTTGTAAGGTGTTCCAAGACGTTTGGGGTTTTATGGCGCAGAGGACATAAAAGCCCTTTTTACCAAATTCAGTTCAGACATTTGGAACAGTTAGCAGGATAAAGTCCAGCAAACGAAGAGAGTTCCCACCACATTTCTGAGCAATAAAAATGCCCAAATAAAAGGTAGTAAACCCAAAATGGCTTTGTAAATAAAGTATACCAGTGACTGAGTCTACGAGTGACTAGAGAAGACCAGCCAACCCTGGTATACAAAGTGCAGTGGTGCGTAAGGGTTTGGCAGTTTAAACTCAATCTCAAAGTGCCATGGTAAAGAGTGTCAATTGGTCTCAATTGTTATTGTTATTATCATTATTGTTATTATTATTGTCATTATTATTATTGTTATTATTATTATTATCATTATTGTTATCATTATTATCTTTAATAACAACAAGAAGAGGAAGAAACAACACCTAATAGACACTTGAAAATAAGAAATAGAAACATATATCATGTTAAATCTTTTAAAACCCCTTTTCTATATGGTCCTTTTCATCACCAGACCATAAATATCACGTAGTGGTGCATTGTTCACTTCTTATCAGTTACATCAGTCATACATTTCAACAGTCTCTATGACCGAGTAGCTGTAAACAGTCTAAGAGAGCACGTTGACGGCGTTGATATACGAAGAGATGTCAACTCCGTCAAGCCTAACGCGTTGTGAACCTTCCATCATCCTCCGAGCTCCCGGAATATTCAGACATAATTCTCTCAATGAGGGGTTTGTATACAGCAACTCTTTTGTACAGGACGTTTTTGTTTGGTTACTCAGCCCCTGGATGCATTCCAAATGACACCCTATACCCTATAGTGTACTAGGTTTGACCGGAGCCTACATAGGGAATAGAGTGCCATTTGTGACAGCCCTTGTTCTGGTCTAGTCGTGTGGATGAAAGCTGGAGGGCACTGCTGTGTGATGTCGTCAGATGTTATCAGGAGGAGATCTCATGTACTGAGAGACATCCATCCATTCAATCAGTCTGACAACTGGTCACTGGACAAACTCACAGGACTGGTGTGATGAGAGGCGAAGAGCTGTGAACACTAAAGTGTGTGTGTGTGTGTCAGAGAGAGAGAGAGAGACCTATGTTGGCAGAGGTAGAGGACACCCAACACATATCCTTCCCCTTCATACATGTCTGGTAATAATTTCTCCCTGTTAATGACTCTGGGTGCAGAGATGACGGGGGGCGGGGCGGAGGGGAGGTGTTTAATCCTGTGCCTGTCTTTCCCAAATCCCATGTAGACGTGTTTATCAGAAGCAGATCTGCAATGCTCGGGGGATAGAGTGTTTAGTCAATAGCTGTTAAGATTTATAAGCTTTTAATTACACAATGCTCTCCAATCAGGCCTAGCTCTCCCATGATATCTGGTCTCATAGCAAGATGTCTGGTTCTGGACCAGAGAGGGAGAGACCAGGGATCTGGTCCCATAGCATGATGTCTGGTTCTGGACCAGAGAGGGAGAGACCAGGGATCTGGTCCCATAGCATGATGTCTGGTTCTGGACCAGAGAGGGAGAGACCAGGGATCTGGTCCCATAGCATGATGTCTGGTTCTGGACCAGAGAGGGGGAGAGACCAGGGATCTGGTCCCATAGCATGATGTCTGGTTCTGGACCAGAGAGGGAGAGACCAGGGATCTGGTCCCATAGCATGATGTCTGGTTCTGGACCAGAGAGGGAGAGACCAGGGATCTGGTCCCATAGCATGATGTCTGGTTCTGGACCAGAGAGGGAGAGACCAGGGATCTGGTCCCATAGCATGATGTCTGGTTCTGGACCAGAGAGGGAGAGACCAGGGATCTGGTCCCATATGCTGGATGATGTATGGGTTCTGGACCAGAGAGGAGAGACCAGGGATCTGGTCCCATAGCATGATGTCTGGTTCTGGACCAGAGAGGGAGAGACCAGGGATCTGGTCCCATAGCATGATGTCTGGTTCTGGACCAGAGAGGGAGAGACCAGGGATCTGGTCCCATAGCATGATGTCTGGTTCTGGACCAGAGAGGGAGAGACCAGGGATCTGGTCCCATAGCAGGGACCAGAGGTCTGGTCCCATAGTTCTGGACCAGAGCGGGAGAGACCAGGGATCTGGTCCCATAGCATGATGTCTGGTTCTGGACCAGAGGACCAGGGGGGTCCTGTGGTTCTGGAGAGGGAGAGACCAGGGGGGTCTGTGGTTCTGGACCAGGGATCTGGTCCCATAGCATGATGTCTGGTTCTGGACCAGAGAGGGAGAGACCAGGGGGGGTCTGGTTCTGGACCAGAGAGGAGAGACATGGTCCCATATGTCTGGTTCTGGACCAGAGAGGGAGAGACCAGGGGGTCTGTGGTTCTGGACCAGAGAGGGAGAGACCCTGGTCCCATAGGGGTCTGTGGTTCTGGACCAGAGAGGGAGAGACCCGGAGGGTTCTGGACTGCCACTGTACAGTTCAGGTCAACATGATAGTGTGAACATGGTATTAGACTGCTGACAGTTCAGGTCAACATGATTGTGTGAACATGGTATTAGACTGCTGACAGTTCAACATGGTCAACATGATTGTGTGAACATGCATGATTGTTAGACTGCTGACAGTTCAGGTCAACATGATTGTGTGAACATGGTGTGAGACTGCTGACAGTATCAACATGATTGTGTGAACATGGTATTAGACTGACAGTTCAGGTCAACATGATTGTGTGAACATGGTGTGAGTATTAGACTGCTGACAGTTCAGGTCAACATGATTGTGTGAACATGGTATTAGACTGCTGACAGTTCAGGTCAACATGATTGTGTGAACATGGTATTAGACTGCTGACAGTTCAGGTCAACATGATTGTGTGAACATGGTATTAGACTGCTGACAGTTCAGGTCAACATGATAGTGTGAACATGCTATTAGACTGCTGACAGTTCAGGTCAACATGATAGTGTGAACATGGTATTAGACTGCTGACAGTTCAGGTCAACATGATTGTGTGAACATGGTATTAGACTGCTGACAGTTCAGGTCAACATGATAGTGTGAACATGGTGTGAGTATTAGACTGCTGACAGTTCAGGTCAACATGATAGTGTGAACATGGTGTGAGTATTAGACTGCTGACAGTTCAGGTCAACATGATAGTGTGAACATGGTGTGAGTATTAGACTGCTGACAGTTCAGGTCAACATGATAGTGTGAACATGGTATTAGACTGCTGACAGTTCAGGTCAACATGATAGTGTGAACATGGTGTGAGTATTAGACTGCTGACAGTTCAGGTCAACATGATAGTGTGAACATGGTATTAGACTGCTGACAGTTCAGGTCAACATGATTGTGTGAACATGGTATTAGACTGCTGACAGTTCAGGTCAACATGATAGTGTGAACATGGTGTGAGTATTAGACTGCTGACAGTTCAGGTCAACATGATAGTGTGAACATGGTATTAGACTGCTGACAGTTCAGGTCAACATGATTGTGTGAACATGGTATTAGACTGCTGACAGTTCAGGTCAACATGATAGTGTGAACATGGTATTAGACTGCTGACAGTTCAGGTCAACATGATAGTGTGAACATGGTATTAGACTGCTGACAGTTCAGGTCAACATGATAGTGTGAACATGGTATTAGACTGCTGACAGTTCAGGTCAACATGATAGTGTGAACATGGTATTAGACTGCTGACAGTTCAGGTCAACATGATAGTGTGAACATGGTATTAGACTGCTGACAGTTCAGGTCAACATGATAGTGTGAACATGGTGTGAGTATTAGACTGCTGACAGTTCAGGTCAACATGATTGTGTGAACATGGTATTAGACTGCTGACAGTTCAGGTCAACATGATAGTGTGAACATGGTGTGAGTATTAGACTGCTGACAGTTCAGGTCAACATGATAGTGTGAACATGGTGTGAGTATTAGACTGCTGACAGTTCAGGTCAACATGATAGTGTGAACATGGTGTGAGTATTAGACTGCTGACAGTTCAGGTCAACATGATAGTGTGAACATGGTGTGAGTATTAGACTGCTGACAGTTCAGGTCAACATGATAGTGTGAACATGGTGTGAGTATTAGACTGCTGACAGTTCAGGTCAACATGATAGTGTGAACATGGTGTGAGTATTAGACTGCTGCCTCAGATCACCCTGGTCCCTATGATATGTTGTGGCTGGATCCCCTCACTGCCAGGCCTAGGATGCCTCAGCTATGCAGTTCTATGGGGAAGAAAGTGACTGGTCTTTCCCATTAAACAGAGGGAGAGGCAGCTCCACTTCCTCCGTATTACAATATTCTGAGTTTGTGTTGGAAGGCTCTTTTGAAAGGCTGTTATTCATTTGGCGTGTGCGTTTTATTGTCATCATGTGCTGCTTTTAGGCCAGAATGGGTTAATTATCATGCCAGGGGAAACCACAGATTGTGAAACAAACACATCAGATTGCATGACAGATAGCCTTTACGTCTAGAGGGTGGTGGCAGACTGCAGTTCGAACCCATGTCTCCTGCACACCACGAGACTGTGTTAGCCCGCTGAGCTGAAGCCAGATAGGCAGCAGACTGCTCCTGCTTCTATAATAGTTGTGTGACAGTCTGAGGGTTCAAACCCGATTGTCCTGCCGGCCACGAGACTGTGTTAGCCCGCTGAGCTAAAGTCAGACAGGCAGCAGATTGCTCCTGCCGGCCACGAGACTGTGTTAGCCCGGTGAGCTAAAGTCAGACAGCCAAAGGAAGCCGTCAGATCTCAGACACGGTTCCTCCAGGGTTCCAAAACACCTCCGTCCACTAGAGGCAGCAGTTACTTTACCTCAGAAGTTCTTGCCTTGGAGCGAAGACGGTTTTGCTCATTAATTGGGAACCTTTATGTCTTAAAAGTAGTGTGTCAAGTTATAGCCTGTTGTTCTAAATAACTTTGCCTGAAAAGCCAACTATCAGCCCCTAGATTAGTGGCACAGCCTTCTGGTCAAACCGTAGACCTGGCTATACATACTGTATCATCTCTGGCGACAGACAGGGCGGCAGGTAGCCTCGTGGTTAGAGTGTTGGGCCAGTAACTGAAAAGTTGTTGGTTCAAATCCCAGAGGTGAAAAAAATCATCTGTTAATGTGCCCCTGAGCAAGGCACATATCCCTGATTGCTCCTGTAAATCATCCCAGATGAGATTGTCTGCTAAATGACTGAGATGTAAATTGACAGTCCTACCTAGCATGAGATTTGCTGTGTAGATGACTGAGATGTAAATTGACAGGCCTACCTAGCATGAGATTTGCTGTGTAGATGACTGAGATGTAAATTGACAGGCCTACCTAGCATGAGATTTGCTGTGTAGATGACTGAGATGTAAATTGACAGGCCTACCTAGCATGGATTTGCTGTGTAGATGAGAGTCTGAGAGCAGTCAGTAATATTATTTACAGGCCTGGTGATTTCCACCTATGCTGGGTTGCTGATTGTTTGTGTGGTGTGATTTCTGAGATGTAAACTGAAGTCCTAATGTCTTGAGTATTTGAGGGTGGATGACTGAGATGAAATGACCACAGGCCTACGCTCCAGCATGCAGATGCCTGCACAGTGTCAGATCTCCAACTGAGCACTCACGTAAATTGAGCAGGCCTACAGCACTCAGCAACACAGATTTGCACAGTAGATGACTGAGACAGTAAACGCCTGAACATATGAAGCGGTCATCTCCGTGTGATGATTTGATGTGAAGGGTTGAAAATGAGATGTATCTTTTTCAGTCCTGTTGACCTGAGCTTTTATTGTTGATTTGATGAAACAGATGGTGTAGATGACTGAGATGTTCAAACAGATTGTGTTTTTTCACTCTCTCATATGATGAGACAGATTGCTGTTTTTTCACTCTCTGATATGTGAAACATTGACAGGCTGATGAAACTACATAGCAAACAGATTTGTGAACTGTGATGAAACAGATTGGTGTATGATGAAACAGATTGGTGTTTTTTCACTCTCAATGATAACAGGCCTTTTTTCACTCTAGCAAACAGATTGTGTTTTTTCACTGTGTCAGATGACTGAAACAGTTGGTGTTTTTTCACTCTCTCATATGATGAAACAGGCCTACCTTCAGCATATGATGAAACAGATGGTGTTTTTTCAGATGATGAAACTGAGATGATAAATTGATTGGCCTTTTCCTAGCATGAGATTTTTTTCACTCTGTCAGATGAAACAGATGAGATGTAACTTGATATGAGTCCTACACTCTCTCATATGATGAAACATGAGATTTGCTGTGTGAGATGACTGAGATTTCAAAAACAGATTGGCCTACCATAGATGAAACAGATTTGCTGTGTAGATGACTGAGATGTGTTTTTGACTCTCTCAGGCCTACCTCTCTCATGAGATTTGCTGTGATGAAACAGACTGAGATTTAAATTAAACAGGCCTACCTAGCATGAAACATTTGCTGTGTTTGACTCTTTTAGATGTAAATTGACAGGCCTACCTAGCATGAGATTTGCTGTGTAGATGAAACAGAGATGTTTTTTGACAGTCCATATGATGAAACCTAGCATGGGATTTGCTGTGATGAAACAGATAGAGTCTGATAGCAGATCAGTAATATTATTTACAGTATTGAGCCTGGTGATTTCCACCAGATGCTGGATTGTTGCTTTTTGTTTGTTGTGAAACAGTCTGCTTTTTCTGCTCTTGTTTTCTGTAAATAAAAGATTGGTGTAATGTCTTCAGTATGGGAGGGTGGATGGGTTTTCACTCTCTCAGATGAAACAGATTGGTGCCCTCACTCTCCAATGATGACACACTCATGTTTTTTCCTCCAATGATGAAACAGCACTCACGCCTCCAAACAGCACTCACGCCTCCAAAACAGCACTTTTTTCTCCTCCAAACAGCACTCACGCCTCCAATGATGAAACAGCACTGGTGTTTTTTCACTCTCTCATATGATGAACATATGAACTCTCTCGGAAACAGATTGGTGTTTTTTCCTCTCTGATGAGTGATGATAACAAAAGGTGTTTTTTTAATTTCAAAATGAAACAGATATCTGTTTTTCAGAAATGTTGAGAAATGAGAAACAGATATTGTTGAAAGAAATGATTTTTTCAACAGATTTGGTGTTTTTTCACTCTCTCATATGATGAAACAGATTGGTGTTTTTTCACTCTCTCATATGATGAAACAGATTGGTGTTTTTTCACTCTCTCATATGATGAAACAGATTGGTGTTTTTTCACTCTCTCATATGATGAAACAGATTGGTGTTTTTTCACTCTCTCATATGATGAAACAGATTGGTGTTTTTTCACTCTCTCATATGATGAAACAGATTGGTGTTTTTTCACTCTCTCATATGATGAAACAGATTGGTGTTTTTTCACTCTCACTCTCATATGATGAAACAGATTGGTGTTTTTTCACTCTCTCATATGATGAAACAGATTGGTGTTTTTTCACTCTCTCATATGATGAAACAGATTGGTGTTTTTTCACTCTCTCATATGATGAAACAGATTGGTGTTTTTTCACTCTCTCATATGATGAAACAGATTGGTGTTTTTTCACTCTCTCATATGATGAAACAGATTGGTGTTTTTTCACTCTCTCATATGATGAAACAGATTGGTGTTTTTTCACTCTCTCATATGATGAAACAGATTGGTGTTTTTTCACTCTCTCATATGATGAAACAGATTGGTGTTTTTTCACTCTCTCATATGATGAAACAGATTGGTGTTTTTTCACTCATATGATGAAACTCATCTCATGATGAAACAGATTGGTGTTTTTTCACTCTCTCATATGATGAAACAGATTGGTGTTTTTTCACTCTCTCATATGATGAAACAGATTGGTGTTTTTTCACTCTCTCATATGATGAAACAGATTGGTGTTTTTTCACTCTCTCATATGATGAAACAGATTGGTGTTTTTTCACTCTCTCATATGATGAAACAGATTGGTGTTTTTTCACTCTCTCATATGATGAAACAGATTGGTGTTTTTCACTCTCTCATATGATGAAACAGATTGGTGTTTTTTCACTCTCTCATATGATGAAACAGATTGGTGTTTTTTCACTCTCTCATATGATGAAACAGATTGGTGTTTTTTCACTCTCTCATATGATGAAACAGATTGGTGTTTTTTCACTCTCTCATATGATGAAACAGATTGGTGTTTTTTTCACTCTCTCATATGATGAAACAGATTGGTTTTTTTCACTCTCTCATATCGGCAGGGGGTTGTTCAACAACAGACATCTATTTGTTTTAAATCTATCACTTGATGGTTTCATTTCAGAGAGACAAATAATGAACTCGTTTTGATAAATGCTACAATATCCACCTGACTCTCAGAGGTCGAACTACTGATTTACAGTGAAATGTCACCTTTTCTTTTCCATTTGTGACATCAATACATTGTTTTACAATAATAATTAAACACAGTCATATGAGATCTGTATGTAAAACATTTCCATTTGTGACATCAATACATTGTTTTACAATAATAATTAAACACAGTCATATGAGATCTGTATGTAAAACATTTACATTTGTGACATCAATATATTGTTTTACAATAATAATTAAACACAGTCATATGAGATCTGTATGTTAAACATTTCCATTTGTGACATCAATACATTGTTTTACAATAATAATTAAACACAGTCATATGAGATCTGTATGTTAAACATTTACATTTGTGACATCAAAATATATTGTTTTACAATAATAATTAAACACAGTCATATGAGATCTGTATGTAAAACATTTCCATTTGTGACATCAATACATTGTTTTACAATAATAATTAAACACAGTCATATGAGATCTGTATGTAAAACATTTCCATTTGTGACATCAATATATTGTTTTACAATAATAATTAAACACAGTCATATGAGATCTGTATGTAAAACATTTACATTTGTGACATCAATATATTGTTTTACAATAATAATTAAACACAGTCATATGAGATCTGTATGTAAAACATTTACATTGACATTCTCGTCATTTAGCACATGCTCTTATCCAGAGTGCCAGTAAGTAGGTGCATTCATCTTAAGACAGCTAGGTGACACAACCACATACAGTATCACAGTCAAATGAACAGGATACAAACATTCCATTCCAGCTAAACAACAGATATATATAGTACAATGGAACCAATGGAATCATCCCAAAAGTGCAAATCAATTGACCCAATGCCTCTGTCTCTTTTCAAACGCTCCACATATCTGAAAGAAAACAGATAGTATTTAAACCCTGATCTGATTTGAAGGAGTCCCCACAATGTCAACACCAGTAAGATGTAGATAGTTGCCTGTAGA
>NC_060193.1:60109845-60134845 GCF_021184085.1 Oncorhynchus gorbuscha
ACAGTAAAACAGTCACACCGAGGCTGTTTCCAGTGTGTGTGTGTGTGTGAGGCTGCTTCCAACAGTAAAACAGTCACACCGAGGCTGTTTCCAACAGTAAAACAGTCACACCGAGGCTGTTTCCAACAGTAAAACAGTCACACGGAGGCTGTTTCCAACAGTAAAACAGTCACACCGAGGCTGTTTCCAAGAGTAAAACAGTCACACCGAGGCTGTTTCCAAGAGTAAAACAGTCACACTGAGGCTGTTTCCAACAGTAAAACAGTCACACGGAGGCTGCTTCCAACCCTCCACAACAGTAAAACAGTCACACCGAGGCTGCTTCCAACAGTAAAACAGTCACACCGAGGCTGTTTCCAACAGTAAAACAGTCACACCAAGGCTGCTTCCAACCCTCCACAAGAGTAAAACAGTCACACCGAGGCTGCTTCCAACAGTAAACCAGTCACACCGAGGCTGTTTCCAACAGTAAAACAGTCACACCGAGGCTGTTTCCAACAGTAAAACAGTCACACTGATGCTGCTTCCAACCCTCCACAACAGTAAAACAGTCACACCGAGGCTGCTTCCAACAGTAAACCAGTCACACTGAGGCTGTTTCCAACAGTAAAACAGTCACACCGATGCTGCTTCCAACCCTCCACAACAGTAAAACAGTCACACCGAGGCTGTTTCCAACAGTAAAACAGTCACACCGATGCTGCTTCCAACCCTCCACAACAGTAAAACAGTCACACCGAGGCTGCTTCCAACCCTCCACAACAGTAAAACAGTCACACCGAGGCTGCTTCCAACCCTCCACAACAGTAAAACAGTCACACCACATAAAGCCAAACATTGCTACAGGACAGAATAAATATAGACCAATGACTGAAATACATACCTTGCCGATCAACCCCAAAGACGACTACAGACCAAACAACAGAGACACACAAAGAAAGGCAGAAAAACCGTTCCACATTCCAACCCCGTAAACGCAGGCCCTAAACCTGGCAACGCCCTCGACTCACTACACTCCTCCCAAATGGATACGTTTTGAGATAAGCTTTTATGTTAAATGATTCAATTCTGGCTGAAAATTTTCATTTTTTCTCTCTGTGTAAACAAAAGGACACAGAGAATGTTATATGGTCTCTCCCTGAGTTGTGTACCTCATAACCGATCCAGTTGTATTTTGAAACTCTCCACAGGGCACCACTGTCTTTCTTTAATTAGGCATTTTGTGGTAATTAAAAGGGATATGTTGTTTATTTAGATGATACGTTTTTAAATGGGCATATAGACAAAGGACAGGCTATCTATTTTGGGTTGTCTTTTTTTAACATGTGACAGAGCTGGTCGGCAGGTCGTTTCAACATGGGGCATTGAGCTGGTCGGCAGGTCGTTTCAACATGGGGCATTGAGCTGGTCGGCAGGTCGTTTCAACATGGGCATTGAGCAGGTCATTTCAACATGAGCTGGTCGGCAGGTCGTTTCAACATGGGACATTGAGCTGGTCTCGCAAATGGGGCATTGAGCTGGTCGGCAGGTTTTCAACATGGGGCATTGAGCTGGTCGGCAGGTCGTTTCAACATGTGGCATTGAGCTGGTCGGCAGGTCTGTTTCAACATGTGGCATTGAGCTGGTCGGCAGGTCGTTTCAACATGGGACATTGAGCTGGTCGGCAGGTCGTTTCAACATGGGACATTGAGCTGGTCGGCAAGTCGTTTCAACATGGGGCATTGAGCTGGTCGGCAGGTCGTTTCAACATGTGGCAACAGGTCGTTTCAACATGGGCATTGAGCTGGTCTCGTTTCAACATGTGGCATTGAGCTGGTCGGCAGGTTTTCAACATGTGGCATTGAGCTGGTCGGCAGGTCTTTTCAACATGTGGCATTGAGCTGGTCGGCAGGTCGTTTCAACATGGGACATTGAGCTGGTCGGCAAGTCGTTTCAACATGGGGCATTGAGCTGGTTGGCAGGTCGTTTCAACATGGGGCATTGAGCTGGTCGGCAGGTCGTTTCAACATGAGGCATTGAGCTGGTCAACATGGGGCATTGAGCTGGTCGGCAGTCGTTTCAACATGGGGCATTGAGCTGGTCGGCAGGTCGTTTCAACATGGGGCATTGAGGTGGGCAGGTCGTTTCAACATGGGGCATTGAGCTGGTCGTCGTTTCAACATGGGGCATTGAGCTGGTCGGCAGGTCGTTTCAACATGTGGCATTGAGCTGGTCGGCAGGTCGTTTCAACATGTGGCATTGAGCTGGTCGGCAGGTCGGTGGCATTGAGCTGGTCGGCAGGTCGTTTCAACATGGGACATTGAGCTGGTCGGCAACAACATGGGGCATTGAGCTGGTCGGCAGGTCGTTTCAACATGGGGCATTGAGCTGGTCGGCAGGTCGTTTCAACATGGGGCATTGAGCTGGTCGGCAGGTCGTTTCAACATGGGGCATTGAGCTGGTCGGCAGGTCATTTCAACATGGGGCATTGAGCTGGTCGGCAGGTCGTTTCAACATGTGGCATTGAGCTGGTCGGCAGGTCGTTTCAACATGTGGCATTGAGCTGGTCGGCAGGTCATTTCAACATGTGGCATTGAGCTGGTCGGCAGGTCGTTTCAACATGGGACATTGAGCTGGTCGGCAGGTCGTTTCAACATGGGGCATTGAGCTGGTTGGCGGTCGTTTCAACATGGGGCATTGAGCTGGTCGGCAGGTCGTTTCAACATGGGGCATTGAGCTGGTCGGCAGGTCGTTTCAACATGGGGCATTGAGCTGGTCGGCAGGTCGTTTCAACATGGGGCATTGAGCTGGTCGGGGGCAGAGCTGGTGGGCAGGTCGTTTCAACATGGGGCATTGAGCTGGTCGGCAGGTCGTTTCAACATGGGGCATTGAGCTGGTTGGCTGGTCAGGTCGTTTCAACATGGGGCATTGAGCTGGTCGGCAGGTCGTTTCAACATGTGGCATTGAGCTGGTCGGCAGGTCATTTCAACATGTGGCATTGAGCTGTGGTGGTCGGCAGGTCGTTTCAACATGGGACATTGAGCTGGTCGGCAAGTCGTTTCAACATGGGGCATTGAGCTGGTTGGCAGGTCGTTTCAACATGGGGCATTGAGCTGGTCGGGGGCAGGTCGTTTCAACATGGGGCATTGAGCTGGTCGGCAGGTCATTTCAACATGGGGCATTGAGCTGGTCGGCAGGTCATTTCAACATGTGGCATTGAGTCGTTTCAACATGGGGCATTGAGCTGGTCGGCAGGTCGTTTCAACATGGGGCATTGAGCTGGTCGAACTGGGGCATTGAACTGGTGGGCAGGTCGTTTCAACATGGGGCATTGAGCTGGTCGGCAGGTCATTTCAACATGGGGCATTGAACGGGTCGGTAGGTCATTTCAACATGGGGCATTGAGCTGGTCGGTAGGTCGTTTCAACATGGGGCATTGAGCTGGTCGGCAGGTCATTTCAACATGGGGCATTGAGCTGGTCGGCAGGTCGTTTCAACATGTGGCATTGAGCTGGTCGGCAGGTCGTTTCAACATGGGACATTGAGCTGGTCGGCAGGTCGTTTCAACATGGGGCATTGAGCTGGTCGGTAGGTCGTTTCAACATGTGGCATTGAGCTGGTCGGCAGGTCGTTTCAACATGGGGCATTGAGCTGGTCGGTAGGTCGTTTCAACATGTGGCATTGAGCTGGTCGGCAGGTCGTTTCAACATGTGACATTGAGCTGGTCGGTAGGTCGTTTCAACATGTGGCATTGAGCTGGTCGGCAGGTCGTTTCAACATGTGACATTGAGCTGGTCGGCAGGTAATCACAATGTGTGACATTGAGCTGGTCGGCAGGTCATTTCAACATGTGACATTGAGCTGGTCAGCTGTTCATTACAACATGGGACATTGAGCTGGTCGGCAGGTCATCACAATGTGTGACATTGAGCTGGTCAGCAGGTCATTTCAACATGTGACATTGAGCTGGTCAGCTGTTCATTACAACATGTGACATTGAGCTGGTCGGCAGGTCATTTCAACATGTGACATTGAGCTGGTCAGCTGTTCATTACAACATGTGACATTGAGCTGGTCACACACACACACACACACACACACACACACACACACACACACACACACACACACACACACACACACACACACACACACACACACACACACACACACACTATCGCAGATGGAGGTTGGAAGGCCGGGGCTATCTGTGTTTGATTCCCCTGATCCTAATGTGATTAGCCTTGTTTAGTTTTGCTGTTCCAGCCCTGGTCTTGAGGAAGGACAGGGGAATGTGTCTGTGTACACATCCTAGGATGCATTTCAGATGCAGAGGCAGAGAGAGGGTGGGGGGTGGGGGGGTCTCATTGTCAGATGCAGAGGGAGAGAGAGGGTGGGGGGGGAGTCTCATTGTCAGATGCAGAGGGAGAGAGGGTGGGGGGAGTCTCATTGTCAGATGCAGAGGGAGAGAGAGGGTGGGGGGAGTCTCTTTGTCAGATGCAGAGGGAGAGAGATGGTGGGGGGGTATCTCATTGTCAGATGCAGAGGGAGAGAGATGGTGGGGGGGGTCTCATATATGATGTATATCTATGAACTCGCCTGTCTTCAGATCCAGAGATATCTCTCAGAGCTCTCTATATGATGTATATCTATGAACTCACCTGTCTTTACATCCAGAGATATCTCTCAGAGCTCTCTATATGATGTATATCTATGAACTCACCTGTCTTTACATCCAGAGATATCTCTCAGAGCTCTCTATATGATGTATATCTATGAACTCACCTGTCTTTACATCCAGAGATATTGATTTGGGTTAATGAAACAATCATTAATTTTAATGGGGTGGTATTAATTGGCGTGTGACACAATCTCCAGCCTTGACCTGTCCTGTCCATCAGTGATGTTGTCTGTTGCACGTATATCCCTGCTATAAAAGGTTTTGCTGGGTGTGTGTTTCTTCCCCAGGCTGATAAGGGTTAGGGTTGATAGATGTGGGGAATCAGGTCGGTGCCCCTTCCCCAGGCTGATAAGGGTTAGGGTTGATAGATGTGGGGAATCAGGTCGGTTCCTCTTCCCCAGGCTGATAAGGGTTAGGGTTGATAGATGTGGGGAATCAGGTCTGTGCCCCTTCCCCAGGCTGATAAGGGTTAGGGTTGATAGATGTGGGGAATCAGGTCGGTGCCTCTTCCCCAGGCTGATAATGCATTAATAGATAACACTCTTTATCTCTTTATCTCAATCTTTATCTCTCATTGTTAAACCATGAGTTTTACAGCCGCTGATGAAAATATAGAAATATTATGTCTAGGTTTTCACATGTACAGGCACACACACATACAGACTTTGTCGTCTTCGGCAACCTTAAGAAATGAACCCCCAGGTGAATGTGTATAAACTGAAAACGGCAGCATGTTGATGACATCATTGTTCTGTCTCCCCTCCAGGCATCATCAAAGTGGGCCGCTGGAACCCCATGCCCATCCACTACCTGACTGACGCCCCCGAGGCCACCGTCGCCGACATGCTGCTGGACGTCTATCACATGGTTACCCTCCGCATCCTACTGCAGAGGTCAGTGGGGACGGACGAACGGACGGGAGTGTGTGTGTGTGTGTGTGTGTGTGTGTGTGTGTGTGTGTGTGTGTGTGTGTGTGTGTGTGTGTGTGTGTGTGTGTGTGTGTGTGTGTGTGTGTGTGTGTGTGTGTGTGTGTGTGTGTGTGTGTGTGTGTGAGTGAGAGTGAGAGTGAGAGTGAGAGAGTGGGAGCGAGGAGCAGGGAGAGAGCAGGTTTATTGATTTGTAAAGCAGGTTTATTGGGATGAGTCTTGTCCTGGAGGCAGAACTGAGCTGTTTCTGCTAGATAGGCCAGCTGCAAAGTCAAAATTGGAAATATTGTAAAACTGTATGAAATGAAAAATGCAGCTTTTTGATCTTAATTTAAGGTTCAGGCATTAGGGTTAGCAGTGTGGTTAAGGTTAGGGATAAGGTTAGGTTCAGGCATTAGGGTTAGCAGTGTGGTTAAGGTTAGGGATAAGGTTAGGTTCAGGCATTAGGGTTAGCAGTGTGGTTAAGGTTAGGGTTAATGTTAAGTTTAAGGTTAGATTCAGGCATTAGGGTTAGCAGTGTGGTTAAGGATAGGGATAAGGTTAGGTTCAGGCATTAGGGTTAGCAGTGTGGTTAAGGTTAGGGATAAGGTTAGGTTCAGGCATTAGGGTTAGCAGTGTGGTTAAGGTTAGGGATAAGGTTAGGTTCAGGCATTAGGGTTAGCAGTGTGGTTAAGGTTAGGTTTAATGTTAAGGTTAAGGTTAGGTTCAGGCATTAGGGTTAGCAGTGTGGTTAAGGTTAGGTTCAGGCGTTAGGGTTAGCAGTGTGGTTAAGGTTAGGTTCAGGCGTTAGGGTTAGCAGTGTGGTTAAGGTTAGGGTTAATGTTAAGGTTAAGGTTAAGGTTAGATTCAGGCGTTAGGGTTAGCAGTGTGGTTAAGGTTAGGGTTAATGTTACGGTTAAGGTTAGATTCAGGCGTTAGGGTTAGCAGTGTGGTTAAGGTTAGGTTCAGGCGTTAGGGTTAGCAGTGTGGTTAAGGTTAGGGTTAATGTTAAGGTTAAGGTTAGATTCAGGCGTTAGGGTTAGCAGTGTGGTTAAGGTTAGGGTTAATGTTAAGGTTAAGGTTAGATTTAGGCATTAGGGTTAGCATTGTGGTGAAGGTTAGGGTTAAGATTAGATTCAGGCATTAGGGTTAGCAGTGTGGTTAAGGTTAGAGATAAGGTTCGGTTTAAAATCAGATGTTATGACTTTATGACAGCCAGCTAGTGAGCACTCTGCAGAGCTGCCTCCAGAACAACATTCATGACGAAAAACGCTAACCTGCACTTACAGTGAGTCACTTATCAACAGTGGGTAATGGTAACCGTCAATCATCTTTGTTTAATAGTGTTACCATGGTAGTACCACAGCACACTATAACAATCCACCCTGGTTATGACTTTGTTGATAGGAGTAGATAGTCTCGCTATCATTATGGCCACTGTTTGATATCAGGTTAGCTGGCACCAGGATAACAACACATGCACTAAATAGGTGCAGTGAAATGTGTTGTTTTACAGGGTCATTCATAGTAGTACGTTGCCCGGTTCAGTTCCTTCCTCAAGGGCATATCGACAGATTTACACCTTGTCGGCTCGGGTATTCAAACCCACTTGGCCTTCTCATTATCCCACTTGGCCTTCTCATTACCCCCTTCTCATTACCCACTTGGCCTTCTCATTACCCCACTTGGCCTTCTCATTACCCCACTTGGCCTTCTCATTACCCCCTTTCGGTTACTGGCCCAACGCTCTGACCACAAGGCTACCTGCCACCCCATTGGGTGATCCTCATGAAACCAGTTTAAACATGTGTCAAGCAAAATTCATAAATCATTCTGAGGACTAAGATGTCTACTTTTTGGCCAGTGACTTTTTCGCTGGGATTTTGTGTATTTTCAGCCCAAATTCTCATTACCGAAATGTGTACGAATTAGATTCTCTGGTAATTTTATACCATTTTAATTCAGAAAAGCCAAACTTTATTGAATAAAAAACAAAATGATGTTGCTGTAGTTTGTCCATAAGTCATAAAAATGGTATACTAGTTGAAGTACATTAAACTATAATATGTCATTACCGTAACACTTTTCAAGTTCCTGTAAAAACTCCAATCAGTTTTGTAATAACGTTTTAAACACCCATGATGCATCATCTAGAGGAGGAGTAGCAGTTCAATTCATGTATTTGTTTGCATGCCTTCAGAACGAGGTTCTTATTCTCAAAAACCTTTTTACCTCACTTGGCCTTCTGATTCCCCCCACTTGGCCTTCTCATTACCTCACATGGCTCTCTCATTATCCCACTTGGCCTTCTCATTACCTCACATGGCTTTCTCATTACCCCACTTGGCCTTCTCATTACCTCACATGGCTCTCTCATTACCCCACTTGGCCTTCTCATTACCTCACATGGCTCTCTCATTACCCCACTTGGCCTTCTCATTACCTCACATGGCTCTCTCATTATCCCACTTGGCCTTCTCATTACCTCACATGGCTTTCTCATTACCCCACTTGGCCTTCTCATTACCTCACATGGCTCTCTCATTACCCCACTTGGCCTTCTCATTACCTCACATGGCTCTCTCATTACCCCACTTGGCCTTCTCATTACCTCACATGGCTCTCTCATTACCCCACTTGGCCTTCTCATTACCTCACATGGCTCTCTCATTATCCCACTTGGCCTTCTCATTACCTCACTCTCTCATTATCCCACTTGCTTTCTCATTATTACCCCACTTGGCCTTCTCATTACCTCACATGGCTCTCTCATTACCCCACTTGGCCTTCTCATTACCTCACATGGCTCTCTCATTACCCCACTTGGCCTTCTCATTACCTCACATGGCTCTCTCATTACCCCACTTGGCCTTCTCATTACCAAAATGGCTAAAAAGCTCAAATTGGGAAAAAGTCTCATTGACATATTTTCAGTGTTATGTTTAACTTAGGCCTTTTCATTAGGATAGCAATGTAAATCAATAATGATAATAATTACAAAATATATAGTACAGATTCTAATCTCAGTGATCCAAGAGGTGAAAAATGACACTTGAGAATTTTTGGGTCAAATGTAATTTTTGTGTTGTTATGTTGTTATATGTCAAACAGTAAGTGATGTATTAGTGTCTCAGGGTTGTGTTCATTAGGCATCAAACTGACTGAAAGAGGGAGGGACTATGTGAAGTTGTCCAATAATAGATGATATTTTTTTCATTGCATAATGTTTTCAAATGTTTTCCCTTGCGTGTGGTAATGAATCCAACCCTGGTTCCAGCTTTTCCAGGCTGGAGGATCTGCCGTCAGAGCAGTGGAACCACGCAACGGTGAGGAACGCCCTCAAAGAGCTACTGAAGGAGATGAACCAGAGTTCCCTGGCCAAGGAGTGCCCTCTCTCTCAGGTAGCATCTTATGTCATCTTATGTCATGCAACTTAGTCTCTGGCTTAGGTTGTACTGCATTGTATTAGCCTTATAGTGGTGGGGAATCATGTGCCAAGGAGTGCCCTCTCTCTCAGGTAGCATCTTATGTCATCTTATGTCATGTCATGTTATGTATCTTAGTCTCTGGCTTAGATTGTTTTTCATTAGCTGCAGGAGGTGGTGTGTTTTTCCTGCATGGCATTCAAATGACACATGACTTCCTGTATACAGATTCCAAAACAATAACGCAGATCTGTTTTCTACCGTATGCGACTGTGTTGTGGTGTTCCAGTCTATACAGTATGTGACTGTGTTGTGGTGTTCCAGTCTATACAGTATGTGACTGTGTTGTGGTGTTCCAGTCTATACAGTATGTGACTGTGTTGTGGTGTTCAGTCTATACAGTATGTGACTGTGTTGTGGTGTTCCAGTCTATACAGTATGTGACTGTGTTGTGGTGTTCCAGTCTATACAGTATGTGACTGTGTTGTGGTGTTCCAGTCTATACAGTATGTGACTGTGTTGTGGTGTTCCAGTCCATACAGTATGTGACTGTGTTGTGGTGTTCCAGTCCATACAGTATGTGACTGTGTTGTGGTGTTCCAGTCCATACAGTATGTGACTGTGTTGTGGTGTTCCAGTCCATACAGTATGTGACTGTGTTGTGGTGTTCCAGTCTATACAGTATGTGACTGTGTTGTGGTGTACCAGTCCATACAGTATGTGACTGTGTTGTGGTGTACCAGTCTATACAGTATGTGACTGTGTTGTGGTGTACCAGTCCATACAGTATGTGACTGTGTTGTGGTGTTCCAGTCCATACAGTATGTGACTGTGTTGTGGTGTTCCAGTCTATACAGTATGTGACTGTGTTGTGGTGTTCCAGTCCATACAGTATGTGACTGTGTTGTGGTGTTCCAGTTCATACAGTATGTGACTGTGTTGTGGTGTTCCAGTCTATACAGTATGTGACTGTGTTGTGGTGTTCCAGTCCATACAGTATGTGACTGTGTTGTGGTGTTCCAGTCTATACAGTATGTGACTGTGTTGTGGTGTTCCAGTCCATACAGTATGTGACTGTGTTGTGGTGTTCCAGTCTATACAGTATGTGACTGTGTTGTGGTGTTCCAGTCCATACAGTATGTGACTGTGTTGTGGTGTTCCAGTCCACAGTATGTGACTGTGTTGTGGTGTTCCAGTCCATACAGTATGTGACTGTGTTGTGGTGTTCCAGTCTATACAGTATGTGACTGTGTTGTGGTGTTCCAGTCTATACAGTATGTGACTGTGTTGTGGTGCTCCAGTCTATACAGTATGTGACGGTGTTGTGGTGCTCCAGTCCATACAGTATGTGACTGTGTTGTGGTGTTCCAGTCTATACAGTATGTGACGGTGTTGTGGTGCTCCAGTCCATACAGTATGTGACTGTGTTGTGGTGTTCCAGTCTATACAGTATGTGACTGTGTTGTGGTGTTCCAGTCCATACAGTATGTGACTGTGTTGTGGTGTTCCAGTCCATACAGTATGTGACTGTGTTGTGGTGTTCCAGTCCATACAGTATGTGACTGTGTTGTGGTGTTCCAGTCCATACAGTATGTGACTGTGTTGTGGTGTTCAAGTCCATACAGTATGTGACTGTGTTGTGGTGTTCCAGTCCATACAGTATGTGACTGTGTTGTGGTGTTCCAGTCCATACAGTATGTGACTGTGTTGTGGTGCTCCAGGTCCTTATAGGTCTAGTATTACACAGTACACACTCACTAAAACATCCAAAATATTCTCTCCTCTCTCTCTCTCTCTCTCTCTCTCTCTCTCTCTCTCTCTCTCTCTCTCTCTCTCTCTCTCTCTCTCTCTCTCTCTCTCTCTCTCTCTCTCTCTCTCTCTCTCTCTCTCTCTCTCTCTCTCTCTCTCTCTCTCTCTCTCTCAGAGTATGATCTCTGCCATAGTCAACAGCTCATACTATGCCAACGTGTCCACCTCCAAGTGCCAGGAGTTTGGCCGCTGGTACAAGAAGTACAAAAGGATTCAAGGTGAGGTGTGTCCCCTCTTGGCTACCGTAGCCTCACACACCCCACATGGACAATAAGATGTCATTAGCACCTTCCACTATAACATTGCCTGTCATTGGCTGGGATCCTAACTGTAAGTCCTTGAGCTGACCCAAGTGTCGGGCCCTTCTTTCAGCAGACAGTTATCATTGGCTCTTGAGTAGTATCGGCTCAAGCTTTTGGGGGCCTAAGACAAGACTTGATTGTGGGGGGCCACCTCCCGCCTTAAAGCTCAAAAACTATATTTAGATTTTGTTTTTGATTAGTCCACTCTTGATACAGTCCCAAAACGTTTTGCAGGTCAGCAGTCAAGGTTTCAAGACATTGGACATTCAAGAAGCAAACTGTCATCTGCCACATCATGATGATGATGCGTTTTGCAAGTGACAGTTTGGTTCTTAAAAGTCCAATATCTTGAAAACTTGACCTCTGACATGCAAACCATTTTGGGACTGTATTAACAGTGGACTAAGGATTAAGTCCATACACCCAGTCTGCTTATAGGAGATACAGCACTACTATAGAGCAGGCCTCTGAGATGTGGGTTAACTAAACTGCAAAATCCCCCCCGAGAAAACCCCCCAAATGATTGTCATTTTTGACATAATGTTCTGCTGACCAGCAGGGATCACTGTGTTTGTTAGAGTCAGACAGTAGCTTCAATCCTGAGATTAACCTGTACAGCAGCAATAGTACTGATCCCTAAGGGGGCATTAGAGAGACAGATCTATAGAGACCCCACCATGATCCATGGTATTAGAGACAGCTCTATAGAGACTAGAGACCCCACCATGATCCATGGTATTAGAGACAGCTCTATAGAAACTAGAGACCCCACCATGATCCATGGTATTAGAAGACAGCTCTATAGAGACTAGAGACCCCACCATGATCCATGGTATTAAAGACAGCTCTATAGAGACTAGAGACCCCACCATGATCCATGGTATTAGAGACAGCTCTATAGAGACTAGAGACCCCACCATGATCCATGGTATTAGAGACAGCTCTATAGAGACTAGAGCCCCCACCATGATACATGGTATTAGACACAGCTCTATAGAGACTAGAGACCCCACCATGATCCATGGTATTAGAGACAGCTCTATAGAAACTAGAGACTCCACCATGATCCATGGTATTAGAGACAGCTCTACAGAGACTAGAGACCCCACCATGTTGCATGGTATTAGAGACAGATCTATAGAGACCCCACCATGATCCATGGTATTAGAGACAGCTCTATAGAGACTAGAGACTCCACCATGATGCATGGTATTAGAGACAGCTCTATAGAGACTAGAGACCTCACCATGATCCATGGTATTAAAGACAGCTCTATAGAGACCCCACCATGATGCATGGTATTAGAGACAGCTCTATAGAGAACCCACCATGATGCATGGTATTAGAGACAGCTCTGTAGAGACCACCCATGATGCATGGTATTAGAGACAGCTCTATAGAGACCACCCATGATGCATGGTATTAGAGACAGCTCTATAGAGACCCCACCATGATGCATGGTATTAGAGACAGCTCTATAGAGACTAGAGACCCCACCATGATGCATGGTATTAGAGACAGCTCTATAGAGACCCCACCATGATGCATGGTATTAGAGACAGCTCTAGAGACAGCATGATGCATGGTATAGAGACAGCTCTATAGAGACCCCACCATGATGCATGGTATTAGAGACAGCTCTATAGAGACTAGAGACCCCACCATGATGCATGGTATTAGAGACAGCTCTATAGAGAAGAGACCCACCATGATGCATGGTATTAGAGACAGCTCTATAGAGACTAGAGACCCCACCATGATGCATGGTATTAGAGACAGCTCTATAGAGACCCCACCATGATGCATGGTATTAGAGACAGCTCTATAGAGATTAGAGACCACCCATGATGCATGGTATTAGAGACAGCTCTATAGAGACCCCACCATGTTGCATGGTATTAGAGACAGATCTATAGAGACCCCACCATGATGCATGGTATTAGAGACAGCTCTATAGAGACTAGAGACCCACCATGATGCATGGTATCTAGAGACAGCTCTATAGAGACCCCACCATGATGCATGGTATTAGAGACAGCTCTATAGAGACTAGAGACCCACCATGATGCATGGTATTAGAGACAGATCTATAGAGACTAGAGACCCCACCATGATGCATGGTATTAGAGACAGCTCTATAGAGACTAGAGACTCCACCATGATGCATGGTATTAGAGACAGCTCTATAGAGACTAGAGACCCACCATGATGCATGGTATTAGAGACAGCTCTATAGAGACTAGAGACCCCACCATGATGCATGGTATTAGAGACAGCTCTATAGAGACTGCACCATGATCATGGTACATTTAAGACATTATAGAGACTCTTATTAGAGACAGCTCTATAGAGACTAGAGACCCCACCATGATGCATGGTATTAGAGACAGCTCTATGAGAACCCACCATGATGCATGGTATTAGAGACAGCTCTATAGAGAAGACCCCACCATGATGCATGGTATTAGAGACAGCTCTATAGACTGAGACCCCCCATGATGCATGATATTAGTTCACTCTATAGGTAGAGCATGTGAACAGTTTTGACTGGGCTGAGATAGAACAGCTCTATAGAGACTAGAGACCCCACCATGATGCATGATGCATGAGACCTACCCACCATGATGCATGAGACACCATGGTCTTGTAGAGACCCCACCATGATCCATGGTATTAGAGACAGGAGGAGACAAGAACTTGGGAAGGTTGAACCCAGACGGGCATGATGCATGGTATTAGAGAAGCTCTATAGAGACTAGGAGCCCAGCCATGATGCATGGTAATAGAGACAGGGACCCACCATGATTAGAGACCTCTATAGAGCATGATGAGGCATGGTATCTAGAGACAGCTCTAGATAGAGACCCACCATGATGATGGTATTAGAACAGACAGAGACTAGGTCTATGAGACAGCTCTAGAGACCACACCATGATGCATGGTATTAGAGACAGCTCTATAGAGACTAGAGACCCACCATGATGCATGGTATTAGAGACAGCTCTATAGAGACTAGAACCCAGCATGATGCATGGTAGCTTAGAGACAGCTCTATAGAGACATGCAGAGACCCCACCATGATCAGAAGGGGAGACAGATCCATGATAGGAGAGACCATGTCATGAGACAGCTTATGAGACAGAGCCCACCATGATGCATGGAGAGGGCCTAGAACAGCTCTATAGAGACACCACCATGATGCATGGTATTAGACAGACAGCTCTGGTAGGAGCGACCCCACATAGAGCATCCACTAGAGACCCCACCATGATGCATGGTATTAGAGACAGCTCTATAGAGACTAGAGACCCCAGCATGATGCATGGTATTAGAGAGCTCAGCTCTATAGAGACCCCAGTTGATGCATGGTATTAGAGACAGCTCTATAGAGACTAGAGACCCCACCATGATACATGGTATTAGAGACAGCTCTATAGAGACTAGAGACCCCACCATGATCTATGGTATTAGAGACAGCTCTATAGAGACTAGAGACTCCACCATGATGCATGGTATTAGAGACAGATCTATAGAGACCCCACCATGATGCATGGTATTAGAGACAGCTCTATAGAGACTAGAGACCCCACCATGATGCATGGTATTAGAGACAGATCTATAGAGACCCCACCATGATGCATGGTATTAGAGACAGCTCTGTAGAGACTAGAGACCCCACCATGATGCATGGTATTAGAGACAGCTCTATAGAAACCCCACCATGATACATGGTATTAGAGACAGCTCTATAGAGACCCCACCATGATGCATGGTATTAGAGACAGCTCTATAGAGACCCCACCATGATGCATGGTATTAGAGACAGCTCTATAGAGACTAGAGACCCCACCATGATGCATGGTATTAGAGACAGCTCTATAGAGACCCCAGCATGATGCATGGTATTAGAGACAGCTCTATAGAGACCCCACCATGATGCATGGTATTAGAGACAGCTCTATAGAGACCCCACCATGATGCATGGTATTAGAGACAGCTTGTATAGAGACTAGAGACCCCACCATGATACATGGTATTAGAGACAGCTCTATAGAGACTAGAGACTCCACCATGATGCATGGTATTAGAGACAGCTCTATAGAGACTAGAGACCCCACCATGATGCATGGTATTAGAGACAGCTCTGTAGAGACTGCACCATGATGCATGGTATTAGAGACAGCTCTATAGAGACTAGAGACCCCACCATGATGCATGGTATTAGAGACAGCTCTATAGAGACTAGAGACCCCACCATGATGCATGGTATTAGAGACAGCTCTATAGAGACCCCACCATGATGCATGGTATTAGAGACAGCTCTATAGAGACCCACCATGATGCATGGTATTAGAGACAGCTCTATAGAGACTAGAGACCCACCATGATGCATGGTATTAGAGACAGCTCTATAGAGACTAGAGACCACCATGATGCATGGTATTAGAGACAGCTCTATAGAGACCCACCATGATGCATGGTATTAGAGACAGCTCTATAGAGACCCCACCATGATGCATGGTATTAGAGACAGCTCTATAGAGACCCCACCATGATGCATGGTATTAGAGACAGCTCTATAGAGACTAGAGTCCACCATGATGCATGGTATTAGAGACAGCTCTATAGAGACCCCACCATGATGCATGGTATTAGAGACAGCTCTATAGAGACCCCACCATGATGCATGGTATTAGAGACAGCTCTATAGAGACTAGAGACCCCACCATGATGCATGGTATTAGAGACAGCTCTATAGAGACCCCACCATGATGCATGGTATTAGAGACAGCTCTGTAGAGACTAGAGACTCCACCATGATGCATGGTATTAGAGACAGATCTATAGAGACTAGAGACTCCACCATGATGCATGGTATTAGAGACAGCTCTATAGAGACTAGAGACCCACCATGATGCATGGTATTAGAGACAGCTCTATAGAGACTAGAGACCCACCATGATGCATGGTATTAGAGACAGCTCTATAGAGATTAGAGACCCCATGATGCATGGTATTAGAGACAGCTCTGAGACTAGAGACTGCACCATGATTACATGGTATTTAGAGACAGCTCTTATCCAGAGCGACTTACAAATTGGTGCACCCCTTATGATCCAGTGGTATTAGAGACATCTCTATTAAGAGAGACCCCACCATGATGCATGGTATTAGAGACAGCTCTTTGTTCCCCACCATTGATGCCATGGTAACAGTTTTGACTGGGCTCTATAGAGACCCCACCATGATGCATGGTATTAGAGACAGCTCTATGTTTGGACAGTAGAGACCCCACCATGATGCCTGGATGGTATTGAGACAGCTCCGTAGGCACCACCATGGTCTTGTATTAGAGCAGATAGCTTCAACTGGAAGCCAGTGGAGAGAGCGGAGGAACTATGAGAGAACTTGGGAAGGTTGAACACCAGATGATGCATGGTAGGGGTTTAATGGCACAGGCAGGGAGCCCAGCTCTATAGAGAGACCCCACCATGATGCATTAGGTATTAGAGACAGCTCAGCTGTTGTATAGAGACTAGAGACCCCACCATGATCACATGGTATTAGCGCTCTGGGAGGAGGACAGCTCTATAGAGACTCATGAGAGTCCCCACCCCGGGATGGATGAGCAGCTCCGTCTTGACAGCTCTGAGGTATTGAGACCGTCATCCACACTGATATGTCTGCCAGACATGAGATATTAGAACCTGGTCATAGAGAAAGGACCCCACCATGATAGGAGAGACCATGGTATTAGAGACAGCTCTATAGAGACCCCACCATGATGCATGGTATTAGGAGAGCTCTAGAGACCCCACCATGATAGCATGGAGACAGCTCTATGGTAGAGACAGCTCTATAGAACCCATGAGAGCAGAGGAGAGAGACAGCTCTATAGAGACCCCACCATGATGCATGGTAGTCTCAGAATGACAGCTTGAAACATGATGCCTAATACCATGATACATGGTATTAGAGACAGCTCTATAGAGACTAGAGACCCCACCATGATGCATGGTATTAGAGACAGCTCTATAGAGACTAGAGACCCACCATGATGCATGGTATTAGAGACAGCTCTATAGAGACCCCACCATGATGCATGGTATTAGAGACAGCTCTATAGAGACTAGAGACCCACCATGATGCATGGTATTAGAGACAGCTCTATAGAGACCCCACCATGATGCATGGTATTAGAGACAGCTCTATAGAGACTAGAGACCCCACCATGATGCATGGTATTAGAGACAGCTCTATAGAGACCCCACCATGATCCATGGTATTAGAGACAGCTCTATAGAGACTAGGTAGACCCCCCCATGATGCATGGTATTAGAGACAGCTCTATAGAGACTAGAGACCCCACCATGATGCATGGTATTAGAGACAGCTCTATAGAGAACCCAGCATGATGCATGGTATTAGAGACAGCTCTATAGAGACTAGAGACCCCACCATGATGCATGGTATTAGAGACAGCTCTATAGAGACTAGAGACCCCACCATGATGCATGGTATTAGAGACAGCTCTATAGAGACTAGAGACCCCACCATGATGTATGGTATTAGAGACAGCTCTATAGAGACTAGAGACCCACCATGATGCATGGTATTAGAGACAGCTCTATAGAGATTAGAGACCCCACCATGATGCATGGTATTAGAGACAGCTCTATAGAGACTGCACCATGATACATGGTATTAGAGACAGCTCTATAGAGACTAGAGACCCCACCATGATACATGGTATTAGAGACAGCTCTATAGAGACTAGAGACCCCACCATGATGCATGGTATTAGAGACAGCTCTATAGAGACTAGAGACCCCACCATGATGCATGGTATTAGAGACAGCTCTATAGAGACTAGAGACCCCACCATGATGCATGGTATTAGAGACAGCTCTATAGAGACCCCACCATGATGCATGGTATTAGAGACAGCTCTATAGAGACTAGAGACCCCACCATGATGCATGGTATTAGAGACAGCTCTATAGAGACTAGAGACCCCACCATGATGCATGGTATTAGAGACAGCTCTATAGAGACCCCACCATGATGCATGGTATTAGAGACAGCTCTGTAGAGACCCCACCATGATGCATGGTATTAGAGACAGCTCTATAGAGACCCCACCATGATGCATGGTATTAGAGACAGCTCTATAGAGACTAGAGACCCCACCATGATGCATGGTATTAGAGACAGCTCTATAGAGACCCCACCATGATGCATGGTATTAGAGACAGCTCTATAGAGACCCCACCATGATGCATGGTATTAGAGACAGCTCTATAGAGACTAGAGACCCACCATGATGCATGGTATTAGAGACAGCTCTATAGAGACCCCACCATGATGCATGGTATTAGAGACAGCTCTATAGAGACTAGAGACCCCACCATGATGCATGGTATTAGAGACAGATCTATAGAGACTCCACCATGATGCATGGTATTAGAGACAGCTCTATAGAGACCCCACCATGATGCATGGTATTAGAGACAGCTCTATAGAGACTAGAGACCCCACCATGATGCATGGTATTAGAGACAGCTCTATAGAGACCCCACCATGATGCATGGTATTAGAGACAGCTCTATAGAGACCCCACCATGATCCATTGTATTAAAGACAGCTCTATAGAGACCCCACCATGATGCATGGTATTAGAGACAGCTCTATAGAGACTAGAGACCCCACCATGATGCATGGTATTAGAGACAGCTCTGGAGAGACCCCACCATGATGCATGGTATTAGAGACAGCTCTATAGAGACCCCACCATGATGCATGGTATTAGAGACAGCTCTAGAGACCCCACCATGATGCATGGTATTAGAGACAGCTCTATAGAGACCCCACCATGATGCATGGTATTAGAGACAGCTCTATAGAGACTAGAGACCCCACCATGATGCATGGTATTAGAGACAGCTCTATAGAGACTAGAGACTCCACCATGATGCATGGTATTAGAGACAGATCTATAGAGACTAGAGACCCACCATGATGCATGGTATTAGAGACAGCTCTATAGAGATTAGAGACCCCACCATGATGCATGGTATTAGAGATAGCTCTGTAGAGACTGCATTACATTACATTACATTTAAGTCATTTAGAGACGCTCTTATCCAGAGACCCTTACAAATGATGCATGGTATTATGACATCCAGTGGAACAGCCACTTTACAATGTGCATCTAAATCTATTAAGGGGGGGGTGAGAAGGATTACTTTAGATCCTAGGTATTCCTAAAGAGACTCCCAATGTGGTGATGACCCACCATGATGCATGGTATTAGAGACAGAGCAGTGAACAGTTTTGACTAGAGAACTGAGACTTCCTCAGTGGTAGAGAGGCCAGGCCAGATGGATGAACATGCCCTTGTTTGGGTGCCTGATCAGAGCCTGGAGGTACTGATGCCGACAGCTCCGTGGCAAGCACCATGGTCTTGTAGAGACAGATCTATAGAGACCCCACCATGATGCCATGGAGAGAGCGGAGGAACGGGGTGATTAGAGACAGCTCTATAGAGACACCAGACATGGCTGCGGCGTTCTGGAGAGTTATAGGGGTTTAATGGCACAGGCAGGAGCCCCCACCATGATGCATGGTCCAGACGGGAGATGACAGATGCCTGGATTAGGACCCCACCATGATGCTTCCTGTGTGAGGACAGGATGTTGTAGAGCAGACCTACAGGAACGGGCCCCGCCATGTTATACAGGGTGTTGTCCAGGATGGCCAAGGTTCTTAGCGCTCTGGGAGAGACAATGGAGTTGTCAAACGTGATGGCTCATGGAACGGGCAGTCATTCCCCGGGAGGAAGAGCAGCTCCGTCTTGCCGAGGTTCAGCTTGAGGTGGTGATCCCACCATGATATGTCTGGTATTAGAGACAGCCACCTGGTATAGAAGGGGGAAAGGAGAAGATTAATTGTGTGTCCCACCATGATAGGAGAGACCATGGTATTAGAGACAAGTGACTCTATAGAGAATAGGAGAGGGCCAGAACAGAGCCCTGATACAGTGGTGATGGTGAGGAGACAGATTCTATGTCAGGTAGGACAATCTAGAGACGTGGGCATGATGCATGGTATTAGAGACAGCTCTAGAGAGATGAGACCCCAGAGATGATGCATGGTATCCGTGATACAGAGAAGAGCAGTCTCAGTTGAATGACTAGTCTTGAAACCTGACTGATTTGGATCAAGAAGGTAATTCTAATACCATGATGTATGGTATTAGAGACAGCTCTATAGAGACTAGAGACCCCACCATGATCTATGGTATTAGAGACAGCTCTATAGACTAGAGACTCCACCATGATGCATGGTATTAGAGACAGCTCTATAGAGACCCCACCATGATCCATGGTATTAGAGACAGCTCTATAGAGACTAGAGACTCCACCATGATGCATGGTATTAGAGACAGCTCTATAGAGACCCCACCATGATCCATGGTATTAGAGACAGCTCTGTAGAGACTAGAGACCCCACCATGATGCATGGTATTAGAGACAGCTCTATAGAGACCCCACCATGATCCATGGTATTAGAGACAGCTCTATAGAGACCCCACCATGATACATGGTATTAGAGACAGCTCTATAGAGACCCCCATGATTCAAGGTATTAGAGACAGCTCTATAGAGACTAGAGACCCCACCATGATGCATGGTATTAGAGACAGCTCTATAGAAGACCCCAGCATGATGTATGGTATTAGAGCATGATGCATGGTATTAGAGACAGCTCTGTAGAGACCCCACCATGATACATGGTATTAGAGACAGCTCATGATAGAGACTCTAGAGACCCACCATGATGCATGGTATTAGAGACAGCTCTATAGAGACTAGAGACCCCACCATGATACATGGTATTAGAGACAGCTCTATAGAGACTAGAGACTCCACCATGATGCATGGTATTAGAGACAGCTCTATAGAGAGAGACCCCACCATGATGCATGGTATTAGAGATAGCTCTGTAGAGACTGACCATGATACATGGTATTAGAGACAGCTCTATAGAGACTAGAGACCCCACCATGATGCATGGTATTAGAGACAGCTCTATAGAGACCCCACCATGATGCATGGTATTAGAGACAGCTCTATAGAGACTCCCCACCATGATGCATGGTATTAGAGATAGCTCTATAGAGACCCCACCATGATGCATGGTATTAGAGACAGCTCTATAGAGACTAGAGACCCAACCATGATGCATGGTATTAGAGACAGCTCTATAGAGACTAGAGACCCCACCATGATGCATGGTATTAGAGACAGCTCTATAGAGACCCCACCATGATGCATGGTATTAGAGACAGCTCTGTAGAGACCCCACCATGATGCATGGTATTAGAGACAGCTCTATAGAGCCCCACCATGATGCATGGTATTAGAGACAGCTCTATAGAGACCCCACCATGATGCATGGTATTAGAGACAGCTCTATAGAGACCCCACCATGATGCATGGTATTAGAGACAGATCTATAGAGACCCCACCATGATGCATGGTATTAGAGACAGCTCTATAGAGACTAGAGACCTCACCATGATGCATGGTATTAGAGACAGCTCTATAGAGACCCCACCATGATGCATGGTATTAGAGACAGCTCTATAGAGACTAGAGACTCCACCATGATGCATGGTATTAGAGACAGATCTATAGAGACTAGAGACTCCACCATGATGCATGGTATTAGAGACAGATCTATAGAGACCCCACCATGATGCATGGTATTAGAGACAGCTCTATAGAGACTAGAGACCCCACCATGATGCATGGTATTAGAGACAGCTCTATAGAGACCCCACCATGATGCATGGTATTAGAGACAGCTCTATAGAAACCCCACCATGATCCATTGTATTAGAGACAGCTCTATAGAGACTAGAGACCCACCATGATGCATGGTATTAGAGACAGCTCTATAGAGACTAGAGACCCCACCATGATGCATGGTATTAGAGACAGCTCTGGAGAGACCCCACCATGATGCATGGTATTAGAGACAGCTCTATAGTAGAGACCTCACCATGATGCATGGTATTAGAGACAGCTCTGTAGAGACCCCACCATGATGCATGGTATTAGAGACAGATCTATAGAGACCCCACCATGATGCATGGTATTAGAGACAGCTCTATAGAGACTAGAGACCCCACCATGATGCATGGTATTAGAGACAGCTCTATAGAGACTAGAGACCCCACCATGATGCATGGTATTAGAGACAGCTCTATAGAGACCCCACCATGATGCATGGTATTAGAGACAGCTCTATAGAGACCCCACCATGATGCATGCATTAGAGATCTAGAGACAGCATGATGCTGGATTAGAGACTCTATAGAGACCCCACCATGATGCATGGTATTAGAGACAGCTCTATAGAGACTAGAGACCCCACCATGATGCATGGTATTAGAGACAGCTCTATAGAGACCCCACCATGATGCATGGTATTAGAGACAGCTCTATAGAGACTAGAGACCCCACCATGATGCATGGTATTAGAGACAGCTCTATAGAGACCCCACCATGATGCATGGTATTAGAGACAGCTCTATAGAGACTAGAGACCCCACCATGATGCATGGTATTAGAGACAGCTCTATAGAGACCCCACCATGATGCATGGTATTAGAGACAGCTCTATAGAGATAGAGACCCCACCATGATGCATGGTATTAGAGACAGCTCTATAGAGACTAGAGACCCCACCATGATGCATGGTATTAGAGACAGCTCTATAGAGACCCCACCATGATGCATGGTATTAGAGACAGCTCTATAGAGACTCCACCATGATGCATGGTATTAGAGACAGATCTATAGAGACCCCACCATGATGCATGGTATTAGAGACAGCTCTATAGAGACTAGAGACCCCACCATGATGCATGGTATTAGAGACAGCTCTATAGAGACCCCACCATGATGCATGGTATTAGAGACAGATCTATAGAGACCCCACCATGATGCATGGTATTAGAGACAGCTCTATAGAGACCCCACCATGATGCATGGTATTAGAGACAGCAGCTCTGATGCATGGTATTAGAGACAGCTCTAGAGACCCCACCATGATGCATGGTATTAGAGACAGCTCTATAGAGACTAGAGACCCCACCATGATGCATGGTATTAGAGACAGCTCTAGAGACTAGAGACCCCACCATGATGCATGGTATTAGAGACAGCTCTATAGAGACCCCACCATGATGCATGGTATTAGAGACAGCTCTGTAGAGACTAGAGACCCCACCATGATGCATGGTATTAGAGACAGCTCTATAGAGACCCCACCATGATGCATGGTATTAGAGACAGCTCTATAGAGACCCCACCATGATGCATGGTATTAGAGACAGCTCTATAGAGACTAGAGACCCCACCATGATGCATGGTATTAGAGACAGCTCTATAGAAACCCCACCATGATGCATGGTATTAGAGACAGCTCTATAGAGACCCCCACCATGATGCATGGTATTAGAGACAGCTCTATAGAGACATGGTAGACTCTGTAGAGACCACCATGATGCATGGTATTAGAGACAGCTCTATAGAGACTAGAGACCCACCATGATGCATGGTATTAGAGACAGCTCTATAGAGACTAGAGACCCCACCATGATGCATGGTATTAGAGACAGAGACAGCTCTATAGAGACCCCACCATGATGCATGGTATTAGAGACAGCTCTGTAGAGACCCCACCATGATGCATGGTATTAGAGACAGCTCTATAGAGACCCCACCATGATGCATGGTATTAGAGACAGCTCTATAGAGACTAGAGACCCACCATGATGCATGGTATTAGAGACAGCTCTATAGAGACCCCACCATGATGCATGGTATTAGAGACAGATCTATAGAGACCCCACCATGATGCATGGTATTAGAGACAGCTCTATAGAGACCCCACCATGATGCATGGTATTAGAGACAGCTCTATAGAGACCCCACCATGATGCATGGTATTAGAGACAGCTCTATAGAGACTAGAGACTCCACCATGATGCATGGTATTAGAGACAGCTCTATAGAGACTAGAGACCCACCATGATGCATGGTATTAGAGACAGCTCTATAGAGACTAGAGACCCACCATGATGCATGGTATTAGAGACAGCTCTATAGAGACTAGAGACCCCACCATGATGCATGGTATTAGAGACAGCTCTATAGAGACTAGAGACCCCACCATGATGCATGGTATTAGAGACAGCTCTATAGAGACCCCACCATGATGCATGGTATTAGAGACAGATCTATAGAGACCCCACCATGATGCATGGTATTAGAGACAGCTCTATGATGAGACAGCTCTATAGAGACCCCACCATGATGCATGGTATTAGAGACAGCTCTATAGAGACCCCACCATGATGCATGGTATTAGAGACAGCTCTATAGAAACCCCACCATGATGCATGGTATTAGAGACAGCTCTATAGAGACTAGAGACCCACCATGATGCATGGTATTAGAGACAGCTCTATAGAGACTAGAGACCCCACCATGATGCATGGTATTAGAGACAGCTCTATAGAGACCCCACCATGATGCATGGTATTAGAGACAGCTCTATAGAGACCCCACCATGATGCATGGTATTAGAGACAGCTCTGTAGAGAGACCCCACCATGATGCATGGTATTAGAGACAGCTCTATAGAGACCCCACCATGATGCATGGTATTAGAGACAGCTCTATAGAGACTAGAGACCCCACCATGATGCATGGTATTAGAGACAGCTCTATAGAGACTAGAGACCCCACCATGATGCATGGTATTAGAGACAGCTCTATAGAGACCCCACCATGATGCATGGTATTAGAGACAGCTCTATAGAGA
>NC_060193.1:60139845-60149845 GCF_021184085.1 Oncorhynchus gorbuscha
ACACGCGCCACTGGGCAAAATACACAGGTAGGATGGCTGCAGTTTGTTAGCACCATCTGCTCTAAGATTCGTTCACTCAGTCACACTGTAGGCTACTTCTAAACAACACTGTAGGCTACTTCTAAACAACACTGTAGGATACTTCTAAACAACACTGTAGGCTACTTCTAAACAACACTGTAGGCTACTTCTAAACAACACTGTATGATACTTCTAAACAACACTGTAGGCTACTTCTAAACAACACTGTAGGCTACTTCTAAACAACACTGTAGGCTACTTCTAAACAACACTGTAGGCTACTTCTAAACAACACTGTAGACTACTTCTAAATAACACTGTAGGATACTTCTAAACAACACTGTAGACTACTTCTAAACAACACTGTAGGCTACTTCTAAACAACACTGTAGGATACTTCTAAACAACACTGTAGACTACTTCTAAATAACACTGTAGGATACTTCTAAACAACACTGTAGGCTACTTCTAAACAACACTGTAGGATACTTCTAAACAACACTGTAGGCTACTTCTAAACAACACTGTAGGCTACTTCTAACCAACACTGTAGGCTACTTCTAAACAACACTGTAGGCTACTTCTAAACAACACTGTAGGCTACTTATAAACAACACTGTAGGCTACTTATAAACAACACTGTAGGCTACTTATAAACAACACTGTAGGCTACTTATAAACAACACTGTAGGCTACTTCTAAACAACACTGTAGGCTACTTCTAAACAACACTGTAGGCTACTTCTAAACAACACTGTAGGCTACTTCTAAACAACACTGTAGGCTACTTCTAAACAACACTGTAGGCTACTTATAAACAACACTGTAGGCTACTTCTAAACAACACTGTAGGATACTTCTAAACAACACTGTAGGCTACTTCTAAACAACACTGTAGGCTACTTATAAACAACACTGTAGGCTACTTCTAAACAACACTGTAGGCTACTTATAAACAACACTGTAGGCTACTTCTAAACAACACTGTAGGCTACTTCTAAACAACACTGTAGGCTACTTATAAACAACACTGTAGGCCACTTCTAAACAACACTGTAGGCTACTTCTAAACAACACTGCATCCCTCATCACTGAGACTGAGATCAAATGGTTACTATGCAGAATGATGCTGCATGGATGTTTCACCGGTAAAACTTGAATAATTATCATGCACTATTAAATGCAGTGTTGTTTTTGTCTTCCTGTGAAGTTACACTAGGCTATTATATTGAGTTCTGTAATGTAGAATACTGTGATCGTTATGGGATTGATTCAGCTTTGATCTAACTTTATTAAACAACAACGTTCGTCAGAGTAGCTGATACACACGTGCTCTGCACATGCGCAGAAGCTTCGGGGAGCTTTATGGATCTTTGAGTGCAACGGACCACATATCCAGAAAAAGTGGGATCCACGGCCAGAACTGTGACCACTGTAACTTTTGAAGGGTCTCAGAGTTGGTTTGTCATCAGTAGAGACCTGTCTAAATCCCTAGCATGTCATATGAGTGTTCTGAAAGCTGAATATAACTCCACTGCACTGATACTGACTGTTGAGAAAGCCCAATACACTGACATAGGGACATTCCTACCTAAAGAGAGTGGATAAGAGTGGAGGAGAGGAGAGTAGAGTAGAGTAGAGTAGAGTAGAGTAGAGTAGAGTAGAGTAGAGTAGAGTGTGTGTGAGAAGAGAGAGAGAGATGTAATGAGAGAATTAGAGTATGAGAGGTTATTTGGAGGGTCCTTGCTAAGAGACCTGACATTTGCGCGCGTGTTTGTGTCTCAGGGCCTGCTGTCTGAGATCCTTCGTAAAGAGGAGGACCCTCGCCAGGCCTCCCAGTCACTCCTGGTCAACCTCAAAGCTATGCAGAACTTCCTGAACCTCCACGAGAGTGAACGCGACCACATTTACCAGGAGGAGCGTGAACGCAGCATGAACCCCAACCTCAACCTAGGCAACCTGACCCCAACCAATCAGAACTCCAGCTCCACTGGCCAGCGACTCACACAGGTACACGTACATACCCAGGTGTCCTCATGTACGTTGAATAGGAACACTAGGGAATAGCCACATCAGACACACATCTACAACCACACCTGGGTTTAAATAGGATTCATATTTCCTCTCTAATACTTTGAGCATTTGATTGAGCCTACATGAAGTGCCAGGGTGGGTGAGGTTTGCACTTTTGGGATTGTTGCATTGGTTCCATTGCGTCTGGAAATCTCAATGAAGTGAAGTTTAAGTATTTGAAAGAAAATAAATACTATTCGAGCCCAGGTCTGGCTACAACCCACATCACACACAGACACACCCCTGCCAGTACACTAACAGGTAAACACTGTAGTCTCATCACACACAGACACACCCCTGCCAGTACACTAACAGGTAAACACTGTAGTCTCATCACACACAGACACACCCCTGCCAGTACACTAACAGGTAAACACTGTAGTCTCATCACACACAGAAACACCCCTGCCAGTACACTAACAGGTAAACACTGTAGTCACATCACACACAGACACACCCCTGCCAGTACACTAACAGGTAAACACTGTAGTCTCATCACACACAGAAACACCCCTGCCAGTACACTAACAGGTAAACACTGTAGTCTCATCACACACAGAAACACCCCTGCCAGTACACTAACAGGTAAACACTGTAGTCTCATCACACACAGAAACACCCCTGCCAGTACACTAACAGGTAAACACTGTAGTCTCATCACACACAGAAACACCCCTGCCAGTACACTAACAGGTAAACACTGTAGTCACATCACACACAGACACACCCCTGCCAGTACACTAACAGCTAAACACTGTAGTCACATCACACACAAAAACACCCCTGCCAGTACACTAACAGGTAAACACTGTAGGCACATCACACACAGACACACCCCTGCCAGTACACTAACAGCTAAACACTGTAGTCACATCACACACAGAAACACCCCTGCCAGTACACTAACAGGTAAACACTGTAGTCACATCACACACATAAACACCCCTGCCAGTACACTAACAGGTAAACAAATGCAGGCAATCTCTTTAGGTACTCAGTAACCTAGACGATGAGCCAGTCTTGCTCACTAAAACCTCTCTCTTTCTTTCTCCCCCCCGCCCTCTTCTCCTCCCTGCAGCCCAAGCCCCCCCTGACCCAGGTCAGTGCTGAGCTGCCCCTGAAGATGGAGTCCCTGGTCAACATCAACATTACCTCTGGGATCTATGATGAGATCCAGCAGGAGATGAAGAGAGCCAAGGTGTCCCAGGCCCTGTTCGCCAAGGTGGCCGCCAACAAGAGCCAGGTCAGTCCACACACATACAGTATACCAGGGGTCACCAACAAGAGCCAGGTCAGTCCACACACATACAGTATACCAGGGGTCACCAACAAGAGCCAGGTCAGTCCACACACATACAGTATACCAGGGGTCACCAACAAGAGACAGGTCAGTCCACACACATACAGTATACCAGGGGTCACCAACAAGAGCCAGGTCAGTCCACACACATACAGTATACCAGGGGTCACCAACAAGAGCCAGGTCAGTCCACAAGCACACAGTATACCAGGGGTCACCAACAAGAGCCAGGTCAGTCCACACACATACAGTATACCAGGGGTCACCAACAAGAGCCAGGTCAGTCCACAAGCACACAGTATACCAGGGGTCACCAACAAGAGCCAGGTCAGTCCACCCACATACAGTATACCAGGGGTCACCAACAAGAGCCAGGTCAGTCCACAAGCACACAGTATACCAGGGGTCACCAACAAGAGCCAGGTCAGTCCACACACATACAGTATACCAGGGGTCACCAACAAGAGCCAGGTCAGTCCACACACATACAGTATATCAGGGGTCACCAACAAGAGCCAGGTCAGTCCACACACATACAGTATACCAGGGGTCACCAACAAGAGCCAGGTCAGTCCACAGTATATCAGGGGTCACCAACAAGAGCCAGGTCAGTCCACACACATACAGTATATCAGGGGTCACCAACAAGAGCCAGTCCACACACATACAGTATATCAGGGGTCACCACAAGAGCCAGGTCAGTCCACACATACAGTATACCAGGGGTCACCAACAAGAGCCAGGTCAGTCCACACACATACAGTATACCAGGGGTCACCAACAAGAGCCAGGTCAGTCCACACACATACAGTATACCAGGGGTCACCAACAAGAGCCAGGTCAGTCCACACACATACAGTATACCAGGGGTCACCAACAAGAGCCAGGTCAGTCCACAAGCACACAGTATACCAGGGGTCACCAACAAGAGCCAGGTCAGTCCACACACATACAGTATACCAGGGGTCACCAACAAGAGCCAGGTCAGTCCACAAGCACACAGTATACCAGGGGTCACCAACAAGAGCCAGGTCAGTCCACAAGCACACAGTATACCAGGGGTCACCAACAAGAGCCAGGTCAGTCCACCCACATACAGTATACCAGGGGTCACCAACAAGAGCCAGGTCAGTCCACAAGCACACAGTATACCAGGGGTCACCAACAAGAGCCAGGTCAGTCCACCCACATACAGTATACCAGGGGTCACCAACAAGAGCCAGGTCAGTCCACAAGCACACAGTATACCAGGGGTCACCAACAAGAGCCAGGTCAGTCCACACACATACAGTATACCAGGGGTCACCAACAAGAGCCAGGTCAGTCCACCCACATACAGTATATCAGGGGTCACCAACAAGAGCCAGGTCTGTCCACCCACATACAGTATACCAGGGGTCACCAACAAGAGCCAGGTCAGTCCACACACATAAAGTATACCAGGGGTCACCAACAAGAGCCAGGTCAGTCCACACACATACAGTATACCAGGGGTCACCAACAAGAGCCAGGTCAGTCCACACACATACAGTATACCAGGGGTCACCAACAAGAGCCAGGTCAGTCCACAAGCACACAGTATACCAGGGGTCACCAACAAGAGCCAGGTCAGTCCACACACATACAGTATACCAGGGGTCACCAACAAGAGCCAGGTCAGTCCACACACATACAGTATACCAGGGGTCACCAACAAGAGCCAGGTCAGTCCACACACATACAGTATATCAGGGGTCACCAACAAGAGCCAGGTCAGTCTACAAGCACACAGTATACCAGGGGTCACCAACAAGAGCCAGGTCAGTCCACACACATACAGTATACCAGGGGTCACCAACAAGAGCCAGGTCAGTCCACACACATACAGTATACCAGGGGTCACCAACAAGAGCCAGGTCAGTCCACACACATACAGTATACCAGGGGTCACCAACAAGAGCCAGGTCAGTCCACACACATACAGTATACCAGGGGTCACCAACAAGAGCCAGGTCAGTCCACACACATACAGTATACCAGGGGTCAGAGCCAGGTCATCCACCAGGGGTCACCAACAAGAGCCAGGTCAGTCCACACACATACAGTATACCAGGGGTCACCAACAAGAGCCAGGTCTGTCCACCCACATACAGTATACCAGGGGTCACCAACAAGAGCCAGGTCAGTCCACAAGCACACAGTATACCAGGGGTCACCAACAAGAGCCAGGTCAGTCCACACACATACAGTATATCAGGGGTCACCAACAAGAGCCAGGTCTGTCCACCCACATACAGTATACCAGGGGTCACCAACAAGAGCCAGGTCAGTCCACAAGCACACAGTATACCAGGGGTCACCAACAAGAGCCAGGTCAGTCCACCCACATACAGTATACCAGGGGTCACCAACAAGAGCCAGGTCAGTCCACAAGCACACAGTATACCAGGGGTCACCAACAAGAGCCCGGTCAGTCCACACACATACAGTATACCAGGGGTCACCAACAAGAGCCCGGTCAGTCCACAAGCACACAGTATACCAGGGGTCACCAACAAGAGCCCGGTCAGTCCACACACATACAGTATACCAGGGGTCACCAACAAGAGCCCGGTCAGTCCACACACATACAGTGTACTGTATATAAGTATATCATAACAATACCGTACTCTAGTGAGAGGAGCTTAGTGTTTTTTGTTTGTAGCTAAAGGTGAATTGCTGACATCCTGTGATCAGGATGCTTAGTAAAATGTGTAAATATCTGTAAACAACCGTAACACACACACACACTCATGTGCATGCCTATACATGCATGTAATGCACACAATCTCCCACACAATGGAGAATGTTATTTCTCCTGGGTTGATGAACTGTGGTGGATTTGATGGGAGGTAAGATCACATATCGGGGTATGTGGGCGGGGATGTCAAGCATGCGCTGGTTGTTTGGTTCTACAGGCTGTGGTATCTGACTGTCAGGACCCATGGCGTACCATCATGTCTCTGTGTGCAGATAAACAATGTGGGCGTCCAGGGCCGGGTAGAGATAAAAGAAACGTCTGTCACGCCAGCCAAAGGATCTGGCTTACGTGTGTGTGTGTGTGTGTGTGTGTGTGTGTGTGTGTGTGTGTGTGTGTGTGTGTGTGTGTGTGTGTGTGTGTGCGTGCGTGCGTGCGTGCGTGCGTGCGTGCGTGCGTGCGTGCGTGCGTGCGTGCGTGCGTGCGTATGTGTGTGTGTATGTGCATGTGTGTGCTGGGTTACACTTTGGGACCTCATCAAAGACACTCCTAATGCCTACCCTCCTGAGTCCTCCACATCTGTTTCTGTTGGAGGGACAGAGCATGCGGGATGTGGTGGCACATGAAGGAGAGGGAGCCACTGGAGATAGCCATCTAGGAGAGGGAGCCACTGGAGATAGCCATCTAGGAGAGGGAGCCACTGGAGATAGCCATCTAGGAGAGGGAGCCACTGGAGATAGCCATCTAGGAGAGGGAGCCACTGGAGATAGCCATCTAGGAGAGGGAGCCATTGGAGATAGCCATCTAGGAGAGGGAGCCACTGGAGATAGCCATCTAGGAGAGGGAGCCACTGGAGATAGCCATCTAGGAGAGGGAGCCACTGGAGATAGCCATCTAGGAGAGGGAGCCACTGGAGATAGCCATCTAGGAGAGGGAGCCACTGGAGATAGCCATCTAGGAGAGGGAGCCATTGGAGATAGCCATCTAGGAGAGGGAGCCATTGGAGATAGCCATCTAGGAGAGGGAGCCATTGGAGATAGCCATCTAGGAGAGGGAGCCATTGGAGATAGCCATCTAGGAGAGGGAGCCACTGGAGATAGCCATCTAGGACTGGAGATAGCCATCTAGGAGAGGGAGCCACTGGAGATAGCCATCTAGGAGAGGGAGCCACTGGAGATAGCCATCTAGGAGAGGGAGCCACTGGAGATAGCCATCTAGGAGAGGGAGCCACTGGAGATAGCCATCTAGGAGATTGAGCCATTGGAGACAGCCATCTAGGAGAGGGAGCCACTGATAGCCATCTAGGAGAGGGAGCCACTGGAGATAGCCATCTAGGAGAGGGAGCCATTGGAGATAGCCATCTAGGAGAGGGAGCCATTGGAGATAGCCATCTAGGAGAGGGAGCCACTGGAGATAGCCATCTAGGAGAGAGAGCCACTGGAGATAGCCATCTAGGAGAGGGAGCCATTGGAGATAGCCATCTAGGAGAGGGAGCCACTGGAGATAGCCATCTAGGAGAGGGAGCCACTGGAGATAGCCATCCAGACTTGGTTTCCTCTATCATAATCGCTCCTCTTTCACCCCAACTAACCCTGATTCAGATTCAGACCATCCTACCCATGCTAGATTACGGAGACTTACTTTATAGATCGGCAGGTAAGGGTGCTCTCGAGCAGCTAGATGTTCTTTATCAATCGGCCATCAGATTTGCTACCAATGCTCCTTATAGGACACATCACTGCACTCTATACTCCTCTGTGAACTTGTCATCTCTGTATACCCGTCGCAAGACCCACTGGTTGATGCTTATTTATAAAACCCTCTTAGGCCTCACTCCCCCCTATCTGAGATATCTACTGCAGCCCTCATCCTCCACATACAACACCCGTTCTGCCAGTCACGTTCTGTTAAAGGTCCCCAAAGCACACACATCCCTGAGTCGCTCCTCTTTTCAGTTTACTGCAGCTAGCGACTGGAACGAGCCACAACAAACACTCAAACTGGACAGTTTTATCTCCATCTCTTCATTCAAAGACTCAATCATGGACACTCTTACTGACAGTTGTGGCTGCTTTGTGTGATGTATTGTTGTCTCTATCTTCTTGCCCTTTGTGCTGTTGTCTGTGCCCGATAATGTTTGTACCATGTTTTGTGCTGCTACCATGTTGTTTTGCTACCGTGTTGTAGTCATGTTGTGTTGCTACCATGCTGTGTTGTCATGTGTTGCTGCCATGCTATGTTGTTGTCTTAGGTCTTTCTTTATGTAGTGTTGTGTCTCCTTGAAGTGATGTGTGTTTTGTCCTATATTTATTTATGTTATTTTAAATGTTTAATCCCAGCCCCTGTCCTCAAAGGAGGTCATTTGCCTTTTGGTAGGATGTCATTGTAAACAAGAATTTGTTCTTAACTGACTTGCCTAGTTAAATAAAGGTTAAATAAAGGTTAAATAAAGGTTAAATAAAGGTGAAATAAAAAGATGAAAAAGATAGCCATCTAGGAGCCACTGGAAATGGCCATCTAGGAGCCACTGGAAATGGCCATCTAGGAGCCACTGGAAATGGCCATCTAGGAGCCACTGGAAATGGCCATCTAGGAGCCACTGGAAATGGCCATCTAGGAGCCACTGGAAATGGCCATCTAGGAGCCACTGGAAATGGCCATCTAGGAGCCACTGGAAATGGCCATCTAGGAGCCACTGGAAATGGCCATCTAGGAGCCACTGGAAATGGCCATCTAGGAGCCACTGGAAATGGCCATCTAGGAGCCACTGGAAATGGCCATCTAGGAGCCACTGGAAATGGCCATCTCGGAGCCACTGGAAATGGCCATCTAGGAGCCACTGGAAATGGCCATCTAGGAGCCACTGGAAATGGCCATCTAGGAGCCACTGGAAATGGCCATCTAGGAGCCACTGGAAATGGCCATCTAGGAGCCACTGGAAATGGCCATCTAGATGCCACTGGAAATGTCATCTGACCATTCATCAGAAATGGCCATCTGGAAATGGCCCATCTCAGCCACTGGAAATGGCCATCTAGGTTCCACTGTCACTGGAAATGGCCATCTCGGAGCCACTGGAAATGGCCATCTAGGAGCCACTGGAAATGGCCATCTAGGAGCCACTGGAAATGGCCATCTAGGAGCCACTGGAAATGGCCATCTAGGAGAGGGGTGGCTTGGGATATGTTATGATGTCTGTGTACAGCTCATCAGAATCCTCTCGGTTTGGGTTAGTGTCAGAGACAGATGGGGATTCATCTTTGGTTCGCAGTCTTTGTATGACTGGTATTTGACAAGAGAGAATGGTTTGACCTGTGAAGTCTTTTGGTCTGAGGGTTGTACAGAGAGATCACATGATCACAGCTGGTCTGAGGGTTATACAGAGAGATCACATGATTAAGGCTGGTCTGAGGGTTGTACAGAGAGATCACATGATTAAGGCTGGTCTGGGGGTTGTACAGAGAGATCACATGATTAAGGCTGGTCTGAGGGTTGTACAGAGAGATCACATGATTAAGGCTGGTCTGACGGTTGTACAGAGAGATCACATGATCACAGCTGGTCTGAGGGTTGTACAGAGAGATCACATGATTAAGGCTGGTCTGAGGGTTGTACAGAGAGATCACATGATTAAGGCTGGTCTGAGGGTTGTACAGACAGATCACATGATTAAGGCTGGACTGAGGGTTGTACAGAGAGATCACATGATTAAGGCTGGACTGAGGGTTGTACTGAGGGTTGTACAGAGATCACATGATTAAGGCTGGTCTGAGGGTTGTACAGAGAGATCACATGATTAAGGCTGGTCTGAGGGTTGTACAGAGAGATCACATGATTAAGGCGTGAGGATTCTTGAGGAAGACATAAATAGACTGCTGTTGTTCTGGGTG